>NC_133237.1:28417767-28487767 GCF_040436345.1 Pagrus major
ACTACTACTACTACTGCAGTACTACTACTACTACAGTACTACTACAGTACTACTACTACTACTACAGTACTACTACTATTGTATTACTACTACAACTACTACTGCTACAGTACTACTACTACTACTACAGTACTACTACTGCAGTACTACTACTACAGTACTACTACTACAGTACTACTACTACAGTACTACTACTACTGCACTACTACTATTGTATTACTACTACTACTACTACTACTACTGCTACAACTACCACTACAAGTACTACTGCTACTACTACTACAGCTATTACTGCTACTACTTCTACTACAGTAAAACTATTGTATTACTACTACAGTACTACTGCTTTAAAGTAAATACAATAAGACTTTCTGCTGATTTTCATTTCAAAGCGTCTCGTGGATTTTCACGGCGCCTCTGGACGATGCTGAGTGCTGTGAACACGTCTGGCGCCGCTAACCGTCACGCTGCTGCCTGGTTTGGTTTATTGTGTTTGTATTAGACAGCTGGCGTTTGTTTTGTCCCGGTTAAAATGATGCTGCTCGATTACGTTATGACCCGTTTGCCTTCAGATGTTCAGTGAAGGTCTCCTGTTGTGTTAACGTTGAGCTGCAGACACACAAACCAGACGTCACATGTTCAGTTTCATTAGGTTCTTTATTGATCCTCTGAGTGGACGACAAACCAACTGAAACAAAACCATTAATGAGCTGATCATCATCAGCATCACCACACTGAAACAAACAGCGGTCACAGTGAACACAGCCTGGTCAGCTCAGGTTAACAGATATGTCATCACACTGTGCAGCCGTCAGCTCAGCGCTAATGATTTTAATATTTAAATATCAAACATTTCAACACATGAAGAACAAAGTTGGACAATATTCTACGACTGAAAACAAAAGAGCTGAAACTAAAAGTCACTTTTCTGAGTTGGAAGTGAGCCGCTGGATGGATGACATCACCACGACCCCTGACTCCTCCCCCAAAACACACAGCCATCTTCAGGTGTTCATCCCAAGAGAAAAGAGAAACGAAGAAGATTCTGACGGGGAGGAAACAAACGGACATCTGCTCGGGAGGTTCTGGTTCAGTTTTAAAGATCATGATTTGGGAGATCTTGTACTCAAAATAAACGGTCAGAACTTCAGATGTATCCAGCAGCACCAAGGCTGAAGCTACTCAAACAAACAGTCATCTAGTCATGGAAGAACATTTTCTTAATGTTTCATTAAGAGCCTGGTCTTGTGTGAGTTCAGTATCACACCTGCCTCCACACCTTCAGTCACACAATAATAAAGGACCGAGTCAGTTTTAACAGGAAGTCCGACAGAAACGTGCTTCCATATTTAACTCTGACTGTATATGTGGAAACATGTTTTTCCTTGATTTTACAGATTTACAGCGATGATTCACATTCAGGGGGAAATATCATCGTTGCATCACGATTTTCATTTTCAATTAATCAATCAAAGCAAGCTGTCAAGCTCAATCAATCATTGATTCTCCCTCCATTTTAGTTCTTCTCTCTACACCGCTGCTTGTTCGTCCCTGAAGAAAATAAACACTTAAAAGTCGACATAGCTAGCTTAGCTTTAGCCTGCAGCTAGCTTATCGTTAGCCTGCAGCATCACTTCCAGACTCTTCTCCTGTGTGATGAAGGCGATCAGCTGATTGGTACCAGAGGAAACTGACAGCGTCGGACATGTTGGTTTATTTTTTCTTCAGAGATCCTTCATTGATTTGTTTGTGCGGAGGGTTCACTCCGGACAGATTAGTGGAACTGAACTTTGCAACAAACTGAATTTCTCTCTCCTGTAGTTTATTGTTGAATGACTGAAGGCTGAAGTGGAGCCGTTGCTGTAAACCATCCTTGTAAATAAGAGTGTGAAGGGACATAAAACCAACGATCTGTTGATCTTTACTGATCCACATGTGACAGCGCTGGAAAGAAGGGGAATTTAAATTGAACTGAATTGTGGCTTTAACATCGAAGCAGATGGGGGATATGGAGAATTTGAACTCTTAGATGTCACAACAATAGTGAGCATTGTATTTCATGTAAACTGTTTTCCTCTCTGGTTCTGGGCTGGAAGTCTTCCACAATCAGAATCTGAGATTATTCTCTCAACATATAATTGTGATGTGTCCACTGACCAAAGTCACAGAATGCTGATTCTGGATACTTGAAAGTACTGGTTCTGTTGTCAGTTTTTTTGTCATTTAATCACCATAAATCATCCAGGACTAAAACATACACTTCCTGCTTTTAATTTAACGATGAGCACAAAGTTCTTTAATTCTGATGTAAAACACGGAAACACTTGTTTAACGAGTACTTTTGTTTCAGGACAAACACATGACAAGGAGTGAATCATTTCAGGTTTATTGAGTGGTTTCCTCAGTGTGTTGTTAACGTGTGAAAACAAAGAAATCTTCAGCAGTCGTCACTTCACTCCTGCCTTTACTACTAATAAAAAAACAGTATTAAAATTAAACAGAGCGACATTTCAAAAAGGAAAAAAATACAAAACAGATGAAAGCTAAAGCCACACAGCTCCTTCGTCGTCGCTACTTCTCTCTAAATTATATCCACCGTTAACATTCGAGGTCCCTGCCGATGCGTTTTGAATCAGAAGCCGACTGTTCTGTAGCACTAGTAGTTTTATTAGAATATGTTTACTGCTCTATTTTATCTGTTCAAGCTTCTATATACACATTTAGAATTTTTATTTACAGCAACAATAAACGCCTCCGCCAGGCGGCAGCAGCAGCTTCTCTCGGACGAGCCAACGACTTTTGTGCAACTTTTGTGTCGTTAGTTTGACTTCCTGCTCGTCGGGAGGACGAAAAGGAAAAACTGCCGTCAGAAAACAACAAACTGTGCGTTCGGTCCAGTCTTAAAGGGCCGGTCCGCCGAATCAGTGAAAACAGTTGCATCACGTCTTGGTACATCACCGGTAACATTTAACCGTCACACTGGTTATGTCAAACACTGACACCGAGTGTGATTGGATGGTCTGTTGCCATAGTAACACACTCACCATTTATATAAACAGTGAAGAGAGGGCTGGGTGACAGAGCCAATTAGTTTGATTAATGTGAAAACTGAATACAGTCATTCGGACGTACACAAAAAATGTTTTTACGTCAATGGCAGCGGTCTAGAGTCACGGCGGTCCTGTGAACTGTGACGTGATGGGTTATCTTCATGATCACCTGCTGCAGGTCACAGGACCATCCTGCCTCTGGTTCAACAGTCACGTTTAGAGCACAGACCGAACAAAGACTTCACTGATCTGGATCACAAGTGTTCAGTCGACCTGCTGACGGTCCAACGTCACATGGAATAACTTGTATTTGTTTAAATCCAGATGGCGCAGGTGTTTTATATTATTATTATTTTCTTCTTGTTTAACTGTTCTGCACATGAAACAATGATAAAAATGTTTTTCAAGAGGAATTCTGGTATTTTTTAAAGCTGGGCCTTTTATTTACATGTTCTGGTGTGTTAATGATTCATATTTCAAAGTTTGGGAATCGTCCAGTAGATCTCCTCAGCTGTAACATAATGCTGACACGGTCTCTGACAGGTTACTGACAACATCACAGAATCGATTCCTACAGACAGACCTTTGTGTTAACGCTTTAAAAACACCAGAATTGCTCTTTAAAAAGGTGCAATATGTAAGAATTCTGGTTCAAAACACTCAATAATTAACTTCGAACATCATCTGAATGTCATGAAATAACGGTTTTGATATTATGTCAAAGACATTAGAAGTTAGCATGCTAACCAGCTAGCCCCGGGCCTTTGGTGTCATCACCAACACTCTCCTGGTAGTCCAGCTAGCTGCACGGCTAACAGAGCTAACAAGCTAACAGTAGTGGTGGATGTATAAACAGAATACGGTGAGCAGTTACCCTGGTGGAGTATAATTTCTTACATATTGCACCTTTTATGTTGCGACCCTTTCGCCCGGCCCTGACAGATTTTGTTATTTGCAGAGAAACGACAGTCGTCTCTTTTCTGTCCTCGTCGCTGCTGCGAGGTGAAAAGATTTATGAATGAGAGCAAAAGAAAATCAATCAACCTGCAGGAATTCTGATTAATGATTAAAGTCAATTATCTCAGGTGAAACTCAGAAGTTTTTTTTAATATCACTGAACATTTGAAGGAATTGGAATACGTCACTATTTTCTGACATTTTATCCACTAAACTTTGACTAGTTGCAGCCTCTGGTCCGACACACGCAGCAGTACACATTTCCATCGAACAGTCAGTTATGGAAACGAACACAGAGCTGATGTACGAGGAGAAACAAAGAAATGCAGGCAAATATAAAACGTTCCGTCTGTGTGAAGAGGGGAAAACATCCAAATCTAACAAAGGCCGACCAGCTGTAACATGACGGGAACATCTGGAGGTTTTCAGGAAGCACCGAGTCAGCGAGAACACATTCAAACTATTTACACAAACATCCTGCAGATAAACTCTGGTTTAGTTTGAATCTTGTTCAACTTTCTGCAGTAACTACAGTGGAGGGTGGAGAATGACAGGAACCTCCCGCAGTAACTGATGTACAGTGTGAAGTAAAGCGATCACTGATAACAGAGGAAACCGTTTGTATTGCCTGTCAGCGGTCAGGATTCAGACTGCTGCTTCAACACTGTGAGGAAGCAACACCAACAGGACGACTCATCCACACATCAGAGCTGGACTCCGACCGTCCCACTCTGTGACGTTAAATGCTTCAAAGTGGCTCTAAAGGGTTTCAACCGGTCAGTCCGACAGGCAGACGTTTACGTGTTCAGGGTTCAGCGTCGACGGGGTCAAACCTGCGGTTGCAGAGTAACACGACAGTCCGACCTGCCCAACTGCTACAGGGCAGAAAATAAGGAGTAAAAAGAAAAAGTCATATTCCACCAGAGATGCTGTGAGTCACCTGCAGAGTCCGTCTTCACCTCCGTCCACCCGTCCGTCCGTCCGTCCTCCCGTCCCTCCCTGGATGAGGTTGGTGTCCTCACTGACCCTCCCATCCCGCTCCTTCAGACAAGATAAAGCAAAAGCTGCATTTTTCTCTCCGCTGACACCAAGCAGACCTTTTCAAAGACGATAAGAAGGAAATGAAGGTAAAGGAGGCTCCTGTAGAACAACCTTCACATGACACGTTTCTTCACAGTGCAGTTTGTTTTGAAATGAGCGATACTGACTTGCGACAGATTATCGAGGCAGGTACTCTACACCTGCTCTGATGCAGCATGCCGTCTGTCTGTAGTCACCACTCTTTGGTTTCACTCAGTGTCCCACCCACAACACTTTCTGATTGGTTCTTGTCACAAATTAATCTGCAGAGGAACTAAAGTTTTTAAATAAATGCAGAGTGGAAGTATAAAGCAGCAGAAAATGTCCTTAAATACAGAAATAAACTGCACTTAGTTATATTCCATCCATGGTTAGGACGACGACTGATATTTTTATTTTACTGCAAATGTGTCAGTCCCAAACATGGCCGGCTAAAAAAATCAATTCACATAAGAATCAAGATTCGTCTCTCCTACGATCCAGAATCGACCCACAAATGTCAAAAATGGATGTAGAATTTTAATTACTGTGATGTCGCAGCGCCCGGACAATTTAAAGCAAGCACTCACCAGAGTTATCTACAAGTTCATCTTCTGGAGCATTTCTCTACCGGTGAGAGACGAACGTGCAGTAGGACCAATGTTACCGGACCGACACAGAGTTCATTTCTTCAGTCAGTTTTACCTCAGAAACTCTGCGCCTGCTCAGCGTCTTGGACAACAATGGAGGTAATTAATTAACTAATGTGTTTAACGTTGTAAGATGAAAAGGCTGCAGATAATGGGCATGGAGGCTCTAAAGACAGAAGACGTCGTTCACTGTACAGATTGTAAAGCCCTCTGAGGTGATCAGGCCATTTAATAAATATATACACTATAAAAATAATTAGATTTTGATTTGGATGGTTTCTTTTAATTTCCAGTTGTGTTTCATTTTGTATTTCAGCAGATTGAGGACACGGTGAGCTGAAACATAAGACTGATGGAGCCCTCTCCTCCGTTCATTCAATCAAGAATCGTTTGAATCAAACAGACTGGAATCACATCGAGTCGAGGCCAAAGATTCACAGCCACAGTCGAAAATATCTGTTCACAGTCAGTTTCCTTGGTTACTATTCAATCGGTATCATCCATAATATTTACATGTCGAGAGAATTTGGATTTCTAAACGACAGTGGCAGAGATGCCAGAAGGATTTTTGGCAAGAGAATTGACTTTGTTGTGAAAAAACAAACCGAACAGAGAGACGCAGAGGGACGTTTCACACAGAGGATTAAAGAGGCCGTCAGAGGAACTGCTGTCTGGTTTTGTTTTAAGAAAACAGAACTAAAGACATAATCAGACGTTTTAAAAGAAAACCACTCACCTTCAGAACTTTTCTACAAATGTGAGTTTCCACAGAGAAACGACTTGAAAGGTAATCGAGCATAAAAATAAATCCCACCTGTGACAGGTGAAGAGGACGTGTGCTCACCTGTAGTTGTCGGATCAGAGTGAGGCTGAGACTGGGTGGGGGGGAGGGGTGAGGGGCGGGGTCACTCTGAGGCGAAGTGCAACTCCGGAGGGGGGGGCTTGACGGTGACGGGCTGGGACGTGCGACGGGGGGGCGAAGGCTTGGGCTGAGCCTGCTGCTGCATCGTGTCGTAGTACGTCACACCTCCGTAGGTCACCTGGGACTGACACACACACACACACACACACACACACACACACACACACACACACAATTCAAATCACTTTAAACTTTATTATCTGAAGCAGGAGATTCACTGAGTTCAGACACATAGTTTGTGGATTTCCAGGATGTTAAAAACATCTAATGACCCGATGACCAAACATTTTGTGATTTCTGTATGCGAGGTAACTGGAGTACCAGATTACTGGAGTACCAGATTACTGGAGTACCAGATTACTGGAGGAACAGTGGATGAGTGTTTACCTGTGGACTCGGGTACATAGCGGGATAAGGGAACGTCATGACTCCAGGCGGAGGGTAGAAAGGCGGCGGCAGCAGCTGCTGTGGTTGCCCCGGCGACAGAGAAACAGGTGGGCCTCCGTAGAGGGCGGGGTTAGCGATCGGGCCGCCTGATTGGTGGGGATGAAGACCTGAGGAGGAGGCAGACAGGTGAATATCTCAAACAGAAACTCTAACCGTCATCGTTACAAACTGAGGTCGGCGGCTCCGCTCACCGGGGTGGGGGATGTGCATCTCCGGCTGGACCAGCATGCCTTGTGGCGGGATGGGGGCGGGGCCTTCCCCGTGGGCATAGATTGGTCCCTGATACGACACTAAGAGACAGAGACAACTTCAATTCAGTACAACGTTGATGTAAAAGTTTCAGTTCAACTTTAAGGACCTTCACTTCACAACATCAGAGGAGAGTCGAGCCTGATGATGATATGAACACAAACACTTTGTACACGATGAGGCAGAATACTGAAGATCTGTGAGGGTTAAATATATAATATATATGTCAGACTGTCATTGACTTATTATTATGTGACAACCGTCGTTTCTGTAAAACATTTCATGCAAATATATGATTCATTTATGAAGATTTATTCATCCTGACAACATTAATGAAACATTCTGAGCAATAATGCTTTGAAAGAAGTCAAATGTTGATAAAGTCAAAGCTCATGTAGTTTTGTGTTGAACTACATCGTCTCATCAGCACCAGAACCAACACCAACATGGAGCCAACTGGGCTCAGAAAAGCTCATAAACAAGATGAACATCACAATAAATCTGCTCATATTGACAACTGCAGTTCTGGTTCTGGTTCAGTTCTGTGAGCTGCTGATATACAGGAGCAGCTCTACAATGTTTCAGTCAGGAGACGACGTCACTAACGACGCCGTCGGCTGTGACGTCACTAACGACGCCGTCGGCTGTGACGTCACTAACGACGCCATCGGCTGTGACGTCACTAACGACGCCGTCGGCTGTGACGTCTTTATAATGACGTCACAGTCTGATGACAAACTGACACTTTATTGACTTGAAAATTATCTTTGAATTTAAAAAAAGTCTCTTCATTCATTCATTCATTAGTACGAAGTTCTTATCATGGAGTAAACCGGCCTCTACACCTTAAATATACTGATATTTGACACCACGGGAAAACTGAGCCAACATGAAGGACATAACATTTCACATTTTTATATAAAGGTTTGTGTACCGTGGGTCCAGAACAACTAAGGCTACATGGACACATCTGTGTATCAGCACCACTGTACCGATACTAAAAAATGAGAATTACACCAATTCAAATATTCAGCATGGATCTGTATAAATGTGTTGATGTTTTTGACAAGACTACTTTAAGTCAAAGATCTCGATACTTCTTCCATCACTGATCAGAGTCTGTATTGATTTAACATCTCAGTAAAGATTAAACTGGAACTGGACTGAAAGACTGAACGTCTTTCAGCAGGAGTGAGTTCATGAAATCACGTCTTGCATGAACATTTCATCTTCATCTGAGTCCGTGCATCATCAGCCATCAGCTTGATGCATCACTGCAGAAACTGTCGGTTGTGAAGATCTGTGACCATCTCCACGCTCACTGTGTCTCGTTGGACTGAACTCAGACCGTCACATTAATGACACAACAATGTGTTTAAATGAGCTTGTTGTCATTATGATGGTCTGCCTGCTCTCCATCTCCTGCAGCAGCTGACCGGTCAGGACTCATCTGGATCTCTCCTGAACATCAGCACAGACGGGAGGTTTCCTGACACCACAAGTCTTTTATGTCTGGTCCAAACATAGAACCGAACCAGGACCCTTTTAGGCCAGTTTGGAACAACCCAGTGGAGGAAACAAATGTGTAGAGCAAAGACACTTATGTAACAGTCATGTTCAACCTATACTGCCCTCCGCTGGTGATCAGGAGGAAGAGCCTCACTGCTCCGTCTGCTGCTCGTCTTCAACACCTCCAGTTTAATGTACACACACACACACACACACACACACACACACACACACACACACACACACACACACACACACACACACACACACACACACACACACACACACACACACACACACACACACACACACACACACACCTTCAGATGGACGGCCAAGAAAACAAGAAGTTATCTCTACCTGTTCAACTCAAACATGGTGTCGAATATCTACATTTTTGGGGGAAGTTAAATATTCGAGTATTGTGACAACAATAATTGACACCGAGTGTGATTCTTGATATAGATAACGACGCTTCTCCTGTCACCAGCTTCAACATTGATCAGTCCGAGACGGACTGACTGGTCTGCAGCTGATGTTCACTCAGTGTGTTAGTGTCAATGTCATCTTGTACTGGTTCTGATCTTACTGGGCTCGTAGTAGTGTCCCTCCATCACTCCCAGGTGCATGGGCGGTGCCGGCTCAGGTACGGCCCTTTGTCGTTGGGAGGAGTAGCGTTTGGCCCGGTTGGAGCCGACACCCATCTCCTCTATGCTGGAGAACTGAGGCGGGCCGCTGGGCAGGTGCATTGGGCTGGAGATGCCTGTGAACACAAACAGGAACCAGTTTGTTTTACTGGGAAGCAGAGACGTTACCTTCTACAGACATCAGCTCCGTTTCATAATCCTGCTCTGATTCATGTTGACTCAACACCTGATACATCACACAGATCTTCAGATGATTATTTCAGCATGTTATTTAAACTGTCCACATCTGCACATATAACTGGTGTTTCAGCTCCCTTCACATACACATATTTTACATATTAATTGTTTTAAATTCATTATTAGAGCTGCAGCACCAGAGGAAGCGGTGGCCCAGGAGTAGGGCTGGGCGATATCTCGATATTTTAATATATATCGATATATTTCTAAACGAGATATAACGCGGGACAACGCTTGTATCGATATAGTTCATTTTGCGTTAAAATGACAATACATGGGCCGCAAGTTCACACCTATTTGTCCTCTCCCTCTCCCTGCTTCATTCACCCTTGGTGTGCCTTACGAAAGAACAAGTGTCTCACTACGCGCTGACCACCGACATGTGGTCCAGCAGGACCTGCGAACCTTACATGAGTGTGACGGTGCACTTCATGGAGGACTGGGAGATGAAAAGTGCATGTCTTCAGACCAGCTCCTTTCCGCAAGATCATACAGGGGAGCATATTGCCGAAGCCCTGCAGGAGGCCCTAAAAGCTGGAATCTCAACCCAACGGGACTAGTTGCTGTGACGACGGACAACGGGAGTAATGCTGTCAAAGTGCTGCAACTGACAAAGTGGCCAAGGATGCAGTGTTTTGGTCACAGACTTCATCTGGCCATTGGTAAGTGCAATATTGAATTATTTTTGAAGAAAATATATGACAGGCAAAATGCTCAGTAAAACACTGTGTGTGTGTGTGTGTGTGTGTGTGTGTCAGTTGTAGTCATGGTAACAGTGGTGTTTATGTATTCTGTATGTCACTATGGATAATAGTATCTAATAAATTCCATAACTGTCTGTAATCATACACAAATAATTCATAATTAAAGACTATAATTAATAACTGTACAGCACTTTGGTTGGTTTGGTTGACTGTTTTTAAGATGTGCCTTACAACTAAACTTTGACCTGACTTATAAATAAATAATTAGTGATTTTAAAAGGTGTTTTTCAATTGTGTGTGTTATATAAGACACAGTATGGATGATGCCCACATCACACGAGCCATTTCTCTGTAAGAGAGTTGTCAGCAGCTTCTCTTACAGCTGGAAGAAGGACTTTATGTTGTATCATTTACAGAACTGTCAACCTCAGTGGGAAAGTGTTTATTGTTACTGTTAAAATTGTAACAGTATTGTATTTTTGAATTAATTACTGTATATTTTTGTCATGCAGGAAAGGGATTTGTTTTATTTTATTCAAGGAGCATTTTTATTTCATATATGAGACAGTTTTTTGTTCGTACATTTTGATTTTGTGCAGAGTGACCTCTGTTAATAAAGGTGCCTGTGTGACATTTGGCATGTGGCCTAAACTTATAACTGACTGTTTGTTTGTTTTTTTAAAGGGTTTGCTTCTGGAAAAAAATGAATCTAATATGCTAGAATGCTTTGGGGGAAACCC
Organism: Pagrus major; assembly: GCF_040436345.1. NCBI lineage: Eukaryota > Metazoa > Chordata > Actinopteri > Spariformes > Sparidae > Pagrus > Pagrus major. Next base: position 28,428,939 of record NC_133237.1, read on the forward strand.
CAATTACATCACAGAAAAAATATCGATATATATCGAGTATCGCCATTCAGCTAAAAAATATCGAGATATGACTTTTAGTCCATATCGCCCAGCCCTACTCAGGAGGTAGAGCAGGTTGTCCACTCATCAGACGGTCGGGGGTTCGATACCCCGATACACGTCGAAGTATCCTGTGATAAAGACACTGAACCCCAAACTGTCCCTGATGGCTGCTCCAGCCGTGCGGGTGTGAATGGCTCAGCACAGAGATGCTGCGGGGCATTTTGGTTCCGTTTGAGTAATTTATTACAAAAATAAAACTAGAATTACAACATCGTGGTTGTTTGCCTCCACACACCAGTCAAGTTTCTGTTCCTGAGCTGTGGCGCTGAATAACGGACAGAACATTTTTTGTAGATTATGACGCAACGGTGCATTTAACCTTTGACTTCATCATTTTATCCTACTAGACACGTGTCAAACTCTTTCCCAATTATCGGATGGATTTTTCACAGTGACCTATGACCACTAATTGTAATCATTCATCCTCAGGTCATAGTGGGCACTTTTACCTGTTTGAGTTATCGCACCTGCAAGAATATGCCACCATTACATCACAATGACCTTTGACCTTTGACCATCAGTCAATTTATCCTTTATACTTGTACCCAAGTAGAAGAAACTCACATATCAGGGCGTTCTTCAGATATCGCGTCACAAGAATCAGACAGATTCTCCAGCAGAGACATAAAATGTTTGTCATCTTTGAGTTGTGGACAAAACACGACATTTATAGACATGTGAATAACCTGTTATTGCAGTCCTGTTTATGACTGCTTGACGTCCGTCTGTGTATATTTTCACTGTTATGGACGACACTTGGGCTGAATCCTTGCATGTGAAAACCTCTTTGGAAAGTTCCTCTGAGAGGAAATGAAGGAGAATTAAAGCAGCAGGTTTCAGTTTTGTGGAGAAGAAGGATACAAACGTTTTGTCTGAGAGCTGTGAGAGAAACATTGAATACATTCTCATTTTGGATTTTATTTGAATTTATTGGGAAGCACAAACTGGACGTGACGGCTGTGAGTCAAATCTACGTCACAAAAATTACAAACTTTGGTGACGACAAATCTGAGGAACCATGTTAGTCGTTTTCACCCTGAAGCCAACGTCTGCAACCACAAGGAGGACAGTGGGCCCAGCTAATCAGGCGTTAACTGAGGAGCTGCTGTCAACTTCAAAAATCAAGTCTGACATCTGACACATTCAGGAAGTAGGGTGATGAATGCACCGTTCATCGCCGATGGCTGACAGCCATGGACTACTGATCCCTGACCACTGTAACATTGTGATTTAAAAGGCTCCCTACTAGAGAGCACAATGAAGAGGTATGTCCCCTCTGAGTTGCCGTAGGGTAAGAGTCGTTGTTGTTTGTGATGTGTGGAGACGAAATGAACCCAAGTATGTTGCTGCTCTGCGCACCAACATCACGTCTCCATGACGTTAGGTGAACCCAGGACACTCTGTTACAGCAGTGTTTCTTTCCCCGCGGGCCACTGTTTCCCTCAGTTGTGCTGTCTTTATACAGTTTTCTTAGCTTAGCTTCCTCGGCTAGTTGACCAACATTGTTTTATGCATATGAGGCTGAACAGAGCTAACAGAGCATTATAAAACCAGAGCTGGTTTTATAATGTTACATTTTATATTTTAGACTTATTAAACAAAAATTAGCTCAGATGAATCTTACTGCTCGTATTAAACGATTAAAAGCAGCCGTGTGCAGTAACAATAAGTCGAGAATGTGAAGATTCACACCTCTAATCCCACTTTGTCTGATCAATATTAATGTTAATTGATCAGATTCAGTATCAGCCGTGTTTAATCTCTGATCAGGTGATGATGATAAACTGTCTCCACTCACCTCTCATCTCAGACCGGATGTATGACGTCGGGCTCTGGCTCCAGCTCTGTCCTGCCAGACTGAGTCGAGCTACGTCCTGGTCCAGCTCTGTCAGCGCTCCTCCTCCTCCCCCCGGACTCGGCCCCTCGCCGGCTCCCGCCCAGCTCTTCCCTCCCACGCTGCTGGGGGAGGAGGCGTTCCCAACCACTGCAGACTCCTCCACAGACGCCTGTTTGCTGCCCAGGTCTGCGGGCCGAGAGCGAGTCCTGCGAGCCAGCGAGTAAGATTTACGCTCCACCGGCCGCTCACTGGGAGGAGACGCTTCACGATTGGTCGCTGCAGCTGATGACTGTAGGGAGGGGTCAGAGGTGGAGGACGAAGCAGCCAATCCTGACGCGGATTTGTCAGCGCTCCCTCTTTGTTCCTGCTGCGGTCGTCTTGGCGATGCAGACTTGTAACCACCCATCTGTGACGATGCCGCCGTCGTTACAGCACTCAGGTCCTGTTCCCTAACGCCTCCCTGGCTGAGGGTGATGTCCTCAATGACCACAGAGGGACCGCCCCTCCCCCCACCACGCCCTCCCCTGCTGACCACACCTCTGTCTCTGTCAGCGGGCTCAGGTGGAGCTTTAGGACCCTGTCGTTCTCTGGGATGCATCTGGGGTGCGTTTGATTCATTATTCCTGTACTGGTTCTGAGGCGGGAGGTGCATCTGGTTCTGGTGGGAGGGTCTGCTGCGGGAGGGAGGCGGTCTAGAGGGATTGTTGCTCCTCTGAGCGGAGGAGAGGGGGACAGAGGAGGAGGATGTAGAGGAGGGGTGGGTGGATGCGGGTGGAGGAGCTCCTCCTCGGTTCAGACCACCTCCTCCTCCTCCACCGCTCTGCCAGGACCGGACCGGTCTCTCTCCTCCATCTCTCCATCGTTTGTCTCTGCTGGGAGACGTGTTTTGTCTGCAGGGAGACAGAGACATTCAAATTAAACAGGTTCAACTGTAAACATCAACATTAACTCTCTTTTCTTTCATTGTTCCTCATTAAGGGGTTGCTCACCTCGGCCTGCGCTGCCGGTACGACCGGTCCCCAGAACCGCCGCCATTTCGGATGTCGTAGCCGTAGATGGCGATGAGCTCCTCGCGGCTCTTGGGCGCCTGCTCCTCCTCCCTGAACCTGTCGTGCTCCCAGCGACCCTCGTCCTTCCACAACTTCCTGTTCCTGCCTTTAGGTCTGAGAGGACAGAGACAGGAAGACATAAAACAGGGAATACCTTCACGGTTACGAGCTCATTGACTTTAACATTAGAGAGTTGTCCTAATGATCTTTGCCAACTTTACTACAAAGACATTTCAGGGTTCGTACACATTTTTCAAGGTCAAATTCAAGCATTTTTTAAGCACTTTTAAGGGTCATTTCCAAATTTTTCCAGCACCTTATCACTGGGGTAAAATACGTATCTACAGGAATATATACACTCATGTTTATTTTTTTTTCACTTTTTATCACAATTATGTACATTGTATTAAGCTGTAAACATCTAAATTTATGTTTCAAAATAGCAAAAAGTTTAGAAATTAAAGGAGAACACAAACTTTTGTCCAAAAAATGGAAGCCACTTGGCGTTCTTCAGGCACACTTGCACCGAGACAAAGAGACCTGAGAGCACCCTGTAATTTCCTTTTTTGACATAAATTTTTATGTTTCAAAACGTGTCACCTATCTGTAAGAAGTCTTGGCTTGCCATCTAATCTTATTTTATTATAAGTAAGTAATGAAAAGTGGAGAAAAGTGAACATTCCCTTTTCATACTTAAAGCTCTTACAGATGTCAGTGCCTGGTGTGACGTTACAGAGACAAACTGAACAGTCCCGTTTCTGACTCTTATGGCAAGCCGTTTTAACATTTAATCGAACCACACTCCTATCTGTAATTACATTTTAGATAGCCATAATAGCCTTTCTCACTAGTCAGAATGGTTATTAAAGATATCCGCAATAACATTCTTACTAGTAGAAATTTTATTTCAAGATATTTACAACTTTGATTGTACTAGTCAAAACTAAATTTAAGATGTCTAAAAATCCTTAAAAAGTATAAGTGGCCATTTTAATATTCAATAGCTAGACTGGATATGTGTTGCAGATATCTGTAATTCAATTCTTCCTAATCAAAAAGAACATTTCAGATATCCACAATGGCATTCTTCCTAGAACAAATGACATCACTTTTGCCATTCATGTGTATTGGGCTTTCAATTGCAGATATCCACAATTACATTCTGGATATCTGCAATAGAATTCTTACTAGGAAAAACTCCCATTTCAGATCTCTTCAATCCAATTGTTACTAGTCATAATTTTCATCTCAGATATCCAAAATGAAAAACTATTCCAGATATCCAGAATGTAATTTGGAATATCCAAAATACATTGTGACTAATAGAAATAATAAACTAATAAAAATATCTGAAATGAAAATTATGACTAGTAACAATTGGATGAACGTTCATGTCATCAGTCCAAATGGCCATCCTTCTCTATTGCTACCAGGCTGCATGTGTGACGATACACACACAGGCCATAGACTGCATACACAGACAGTCAGGCGCTAACTTAACGAGGTCATGTAACGTGATTAATGGTGCGTTGATTATTCTTTAGCGTGTTATGGTTTCTATATTAATCACATGCGTTAACACGTATGTTTTTTCTACAGTCTATGGTTAACACGTTAACTTTGACAACACTACATTTTATTTAATTTAGTCTGTAAAACCGCTAATTTAGCTAACGTTAGCGGTTCGCATAAACAAAGTGTTAAGAAGCAGCGTTGGCCTAACTTACTCAAAAAGTCTTAACTTACATTTCATGTGACTGGAGAGCGCAGACTCTCCCATTGCACAAATCCGTTAATCTTTTTTACAGACCTTGCATGACGCCACTCTTTGATTCGGTCCTCGTCTTAACCATTGTTTGTACTTATCATTTTCAAGCCAACCCTTGTTAAAACGGCAGCCTCCCAGCTTTTTGTCATCTCCTGCTGTCTCTCTTGGAAGGGGGCGGGGCAGGGTCGCACACAGGCTGGCAGGTCGTAGAGAGGCTCAGCGGAGCCCAGGTGAAAAAATCTCCACATACGGTTCTCTTACTGATTTTATTTCTCCTTGTAATAAGCAAACTATCCAGTCTGATCCCAATTTTGTGAAAGACAGAGTTATAATGTCAAGCACTTTCAAGCACTTAAACTAAAATCCAAGCACTTTTCAGACCTTGAAAACACAACATTGAAATTCAAGCACTTTCACGGATTTCAAGCACCCGTACGAACCCTGATATTTATAAACACAATAATAGGCCTGTCACGATAACAAATTTTGCTGGACGATAAATTGTCCTAGAAATTATTGCGATAAACGATAATATTGTCGCTTTGAGACCATTTTTCAACTAATATAATGATAATGGCATAATAATGCAAGTACACCCTTTCAAAGATCAATAAACCTTTATTTCTAAAGAATATTTAACATTGGAATGTGAAGAAGACATTTTAAATATCCAAAATAAATAAAGATGGAGGCTGTGGCCAAAGCAATTGAGCCATGGCCAGCCACGGTTCCTTACTGCAGCAACAATGTTAGCACCATTGTCTGTAGTGATGCGGAGGCGTGACGGTACACGTGATGATGATGACGTATGTGTTTTTTTCCAAGGTGTTTCCCCGGTGTCCTCCTGTTAATCTAAACATGTACCAGCTGTCTGTTTATAATCATATGATGCTGTTATAATGTGTTGTAGTTGAGATCCTGACCCACCAAACATCCTGGAAAGTGACAAAGTTACGTTTTTCTATAATTTACATAATTACATAATCGCCGTCAGTAAACTGGACGCTGTCTGACTCTTTCACTCTCGGGGTTCACTAAGTTCACTGAGTCTCGTCGGGAGGGCTGACCGTCACCATGACAACAGTAACTGACCGTCGCGCGACAGACACTTGGTGAGTTAAAGTCTTTTGCCGGGGACAGACGCTGTTTTTCGGGCAGAAATGTGACGAAGAGTCGGTCAGACCGACAGGCTGACAGACACTTCTCCACGAATAACTGCGGTATTTTTTTCCTCACATAAGTTGCCAAAGACACGACCAGTTACTACGTTCCTGTTGTTTGGTCCTGTAACGTTGCTTTGTGGGACATTTATTTTTATTTTGCTGAGTGAAGGATCTGTAGAGTTATCAGACACCAACACCATCAGATCAACACGCCCTCGCTCCGCGCCGCCGGCTTGGTTCGCCTCTGATACCTCCGGAGGCGCAGCGAAATTTCACCCCTCACCGCATCTGAAACGTTCACACAAAGGCGGATGCGGAGAATTGGCGCAGTATCCCCGCATGCAAACGGCTGCGTGAATGGGGCTAGTGACTGACAAGAGGGTTCTAGTGAGAGACACGAGGAAAACAAACAAGCATGCAAATGGAAATTATCAAGGCCGGCAAAATTATCGAGCTCATTTTAATTTATCGTATGATTAATTGATTTATTGATTATCGTGACAGGCCTACACAACAATATCAATTCTGACATTATTTAGCTAATTTTCCTAATGATGATTCTTGATGAGGCTCTCACTGTCGACACGGGCAGTTTTAGAAATCTTTACTTAAACAAGGGCAGTTGTCAAGGGGTTACAGAAGCCTTCTACACCAAAGTTAATTCAAGACGTGCAATAAAAATAATAACAACAGATAAAAGCGTCTTCACCTCTCCTCCTCCTGAGCGTGTCCTCTGACGTCGTGCTCGAAGAACAGACCCTTCCTCGGGATGTAGGCCGGGTTCTTTCGGTCTTCGTCATCATCGAGCTTCTGACCAGGTTTCCCTCCGGCCTTGGTTTCAGGGTCGTCTGTGGACTCCTGAGAGTGTGTGTGTGTCGATTAGATTAGAAAACATACAGATGGCAGAGTCTAACAGTACAACTATCTGCTGTCGATAATAACTGAGTACAGACAACCGTTTTGCAAATGAAATGTTTTTAGAAATGACTGCAACACCATTAAAACAACAGAACAAGTCATCAGCCTGCATACAGGCCTGTGTGATGTTCAGAATAACTAGGCGTAACACTTTTATCAAAACTGGTATTAAAGTGAATCAAATCTACAAAAAAGTTTTATCATTTCCTGAAGTTGTTATCGGACAACAGGAGGAAGTGGTGAATGTGTTGGGACTGTTTTCAGCAGCAGATTAGTGAGTCAAAATCTGAAGTCTCACCTGTCCGTCTCCGCTCTGTCTCTCTCCTGCCAGGTTTCCTTTCTCCTCGGCCTTGCTCTCCTCTTTCCTCTGTCCTCCTTCCTCCACCTCCCCCTCCCCCTCCTCTTCCTGTTCTTCATCCTCCTCCTCCTCTACCTTTGCTGGGCTGTTGGTGGCAGAGGGCGTGGCCTTGCTGGCTGCTGCTGGAGCTTCTTCATCGCTGAAATGCTCTGCCTCCTCTTCCTCCTCCACACCCTGAGGGAATGCAGGAACACGTAGTTTAAAAAACCTCAACCGATGAACATCATCATATCACACTGCTGATCCTAAGTCAGTTAGACACAAGGTCTGGATTATGATTTGTGTTTGTTTGAAGCTTCCCGTTTCCCCTCATCACATCAGACTGGATGTGTTCATGCACTGATATTGTCCTGATGAATGTTTCTTACAACTAATGTGTTTTACCTCTGAGTGGGAGCCATTTTCCTCTGGATCTGCACTATCGTAGTCGGAGAGGACGGCTAGATGAACCAGACAGAAGGAAGGAGAGGACTGAATGATACAGAACCGTGTCATGCCTCAGTTTAATATATCCACAGTACAATTAAAGAAAATGTGTGATAACGACATTTAAATCGACTCTTTATGTTCCTTTAGGTTTCAGCAGTTTTGAATCTATAAGATTGTGTGCTGTGCAGTGATAAATATCTTACCTTCTCCTACTCCATCTTCACTCTCCTGCAACGAGAGACAAAAAGATTATTATTATAAATCAGCACCAAACCATCAAAGTGTTGCTCAGCTGCACAGCAGAACTGCTCAGAGCGTCCCGCCTCAACATTAACAGGGTTTTCTCGACCATCGTAAGGCGCGTTGATGTTTTTTGAAACGTGCGAGACGAATAAATGTTAAATCAAAAACTCATTGAATGATTAACAAGATTTAATAGCAGTACTGTGGTCTCTAGTGGACTTGGTCCACTGGTAAAAATTAGTAAAAGAGTAAGAATGTCTTCAGGGAGGACCCCAAAGCACACCTGACCCCTTTTCCACAAACTTAAAAGAAAACATAGGTTGGGAGTTCTCCTTCCCCACCAGGATAATGAACAACTTTATGTACATCAGGAGCAGTTTGGGGTTCAGTATTTTGCTCAAGGATAGTTCAGCATGCAGCCGGGGAATTGAACCAGCAACCGACCAATTGCTGGACGACCCACTCTACCTCCTGAGCTTCAGCCACCCAAAAACTGGTCTCCTCCAAGAACGAAACTTTTAAAAACTGAGAAAAAAAACCCAACTAATTCTTACAGTTCATTCAGACTAAAAACAGCATTATGCTTAAAAACATCAACAGGCCGTGCAGTGTTTCCCCTGGGATGGAGTTGTAGCAGTGGAGGTGAGTGTTCACCTGCCGGGAGGTTTCTATGTGTCTGCCGGCACCAGAGGGGCTCTTTAGGCTTAAGTACATAACAGTATTATAAGTAACATAACAATTATTCATTCATAACTCTTTTTTTCAGAATTAACTTGTTTACCATCACCAAATTTACCTAACCATTTATCTGACAGTGTTAATTTACTTAAATGTAATGACATTTTCGATGATGAAATAACTTACATTTATCACGTTTATTTAAGGGAATCCTATCCAAATAATATGTAGGCTAACGTTAATATCTCTGAAGTAAGCTTTCACGCGTCACAGTGGCCCTCGCGCATAGTAATGCTGCGTTCGAGACAGGAGGAATTTTCCGACCTCCTACTAGAAAAAGTACACTGGAACGCCACTCAAAGTCGGAGTCCTTACTTGTGAACTCGGCACAAATCCATCTACCCCGACTTCACGGAGAATCAGTTATCTGACGCCACACAACAATGAGAATGGCATGCATCTGGGAAGCTTGGAGGTCGGGAATCGGAAATTTCAACTGGGAAATTCCGACCTCTGATTTTGTCTGGAACGCAGCATAAGGCCCGCTCCAGGAAAAAGTAAACAAACGGTGCATGTGGAATACCTACGATCTTTGTATCAAGATGGATCTTCCAAATGTTGTTTATTTCACAGATAAGCCTGTAGGCCTATGTGTTTCCTTGCTATTTCTATCAAACGATTGTGTTTGCTGTAACGACCCCACGGTGGGTCGAACCCTGTCAGCCTATGGTGACTGGATTTGTGCTGCTTGTCGGGGGGAGGGGGTGAAGCAGGTGGGCTGCTGCCCTGCTCCATGGATGTACTCTGCTCTGTGCTTGAACCAGCAGCGGCACAGATACTCTCGCTACTACTAGCAGCAGAGCTAACGTTTGCCTCGCCAGAATCACTTTGAGTGCGCTTAAAAAACGTGGATATGTTCGCCTGTTTTTCAGGCAGTGGGGGTCGACGCGACATGTTGTCCTCTTCTCTCCATGTCTGTCTGCAGGTGTGTGTTCACGTGTTTGTTTGTGTGTACGCCGGTGCGAAGCTCCGCCCATCGTAAAACAGAGAGCGGAGGAGAAGCGTAGATGCACGACGATGAAGAAAATGAAATGAAATATCCTCGCTGCTTAAATTAGATCAATAACATCATTATTTATTAAAAGAACACGGTCCAGACCTGTTCTATAGGAAAAGTGACCTGAAATGACTTCTGTTGTGATTTGGTGATATAAATGAAATTAACTTGACTTTCAAAGTTTATAATGCTCTCATCACAAAGAGCTTCCCTTGCTCCTCCGGGGTGATCCCGACCTTCTGAAGGACCGGTTTAAAGTTTCACAGAATCGCTGCAAAGACAAACTATCGTTATCGTAGGCAACGTATCTTTTCAGTATCGTACCATGAGTTACTCTGTGATTTGCACACTTAATAGTAACAGCGTGTGCATATGTTTATTGAAACATGTTACACTTCTTGGCAGCATACCCCGAAACCTGCACACCTGAGACTTCCTTGAGAGTCTACCTGGGGAAAACACTGTTCCTCCATCACAATAGAATTACACCATTCAGGTCACAGATAATCTACACTTTGTCTACCAGAGTCTACTGTGACTCCTCTGACATCACCATCATCCTGCAGAAGAGGCAAAGCAAGCTCAAACTTCTGTCAGCACCTGATCTTTATGTTGAATTTGACTGTAAAAGTATCTATACTAAGAAAACAGAAGGACAAACAGGCGCATGTCACTTCCTGTTAGGATCACCACACCATGCCACAGAACCGGAAGTTAACGAAGCCTGGGCGGGAACGAGAGGGTTTGTAAACTTAAAATGACAACCATCTGAGAGGCGAGTATCAGAGATTGTTTAAGTTTCTATGTATGTTTAAACTAACCTGGTTCTTACAGCTGGATAAGACAAGTTACATGTCAATGAGAAAGAAAGACATGTAATCCATGCATGGAGCCATTGTTTGTTATCATTGTCTTACATATTACTTATACTACGATTTATATTATATTTCTACTAGGGGTCGACTGGTATGGTTTATTCAGGGCCGAAATCAATACAGATTATTAGTAACCCAGGAGACCAATAACTGATAATTGAAAGTGAGTGATTCAAAGTCTAAAGTAACCAGTAATGGAATGTAATCAAGTACAATTTACTCAAGTACTGTACTTATGTACAATTTTGAGGTACTGTGCTACAGTATTTCCATTTTAACTCCTTAATACTTTCACTCCACTTCATTTATTGGGTAACTTTCAAATTCAGATTATTCAGTGCTGATCAGCTGTTACTGGTGACATCAGATATTGTTGTGGACACTGAGACCACAAACAGGCAACAGATGATGCATCAGAGCCGAAGTACGACATTTTAAAATGTTATTTTATCGGCAATTCAACAAAATACCAATAATTGGGAAAATGCTGAATACCTGCCCTGATAATCACCCACACCATCACACAAACATGCACTGTTAATGACTATTTATAACAGTATAATAATAATTGAACTCATAACTATATTATTAAGTCAAGTGTGACCCTGTGTGTGCACCCGAGGATCACACACAGTTGTTTGTTAGTTTAAAAGAGTCATGTCCTGATGTACCGACACATCTCCGGGTCATTAATCACAGTTAACGTGTGCAGGACGTGGCGGACTCACACGATGGAGCATTAGCATTAGCAGGGCCTAGCTGGGTGCTAAACAGACATCTGCCTTCATAACTGTCAAACAACACCACGTACACACCTCAGTGGAAACACTACTCTGCTAGCTTGCTGGCTAGCAAGTCAATTCGGAGCAAACAGCTTGTTATCTTTAGTAAAAACCACCATAACACAAAGCAGCCGAGGGGAAGCCCGAGCCGGTGTAGTGGCAGAATCTGTTGCCGTGTAAATGCGTCCAACTGGCGCCTTTTCGTCTCGGTTTCACAAAAGAGAAGAAAATAAGACTGTAGTTAACTTCTCGGACTCTTTGTGTTAGAAATGGCTGACTGAACACAACACAACTTCCTGAGACGTGTTCATTAGTAAACTGCCGAGCTGAGACTGAGCCGCCGGCGCTGGACGGCCACCTAACGTCCGCTAACGGTTACAGGCGGACCTGTGTAGTTTCCTCAGACTCCGCCGCCGCTGCAGGAAGCGGAGGAGCGTGTTTAAAGTGGCTCTACAGCTCCGTTACTCACTGCTCATGTCTCCGCTGTCACATCGAGAAAAGCGAGGGCTTAATCCCCGGGAAAAGTTTTAATGGAAGCGGTATCTGTCACAGCTCCCGGCCGGGACACGGAGCCGTCAGCTCGGCGAGCTAACGTCCGGGGGCAGCTACTCACACACTCGGACTCGACGTCGCTCTTCGCCTCGACCCGGGTCACTGTCGCCTCCGGCGGCTCGGGATCTCTCACGCGGCTCTTGGTCGTCGGGGACCCCGACCTCCCGCTGTCCGAACCCGAACCGGACTCGTCGTCGTCCTCGCTGTCCTGGGACGCGCGCCTCCTCCTTCGCCGCCGGTCCGCCATCTTAAGTCTGGAATGGTTGGAACCGGAAGGAGGCAAGGAATTGTGGGTAGTATTTTCTTCTTCACCTTCTTTTGGTGTTTAATGGCGGTAACAGAGAGATTTTAGGCGTATTAGCGCCACCTGCTGGATCGGACTGCTCACAGCGGCTCACATATTAATCCTCCTGTCAGTTCTTGTGTTTTTAAAAAATCAGAAAATAAAAAAGTCAAAATCTAACCAAGTGTATTTGTTATATTTGTACTCAAAATATCCCATTTTACACATTACACGTGCAAAACAGCATTTTAATGAGAAATAGGACAATTGTTTTTAGATTTTCACTTTCACAGGTTTTTATTAGTTTTTATTACACAATTCATTAACACCTTGTTTTTATTATTTTCTTTTAACTTATTTTTGAGGTGGCATTTTCCCAGTGTCCTACATCACCTGCACTCCTCTTCAACATTTCTTTAACACCTGCCACGTCCTTTGTGTTTTGTTCTCTTCACCAAGGAGCTTTTTTATTCTGTTCAGTTTGTTTGTTTGTTTGTTTGTTTGTGTTCGATTTTTATGAAACTTATTGGAAAGGTAACTCATGAGCTCCAGCTTTCCTTTGACTGCTGTACAACTATCAGCCTCATTTCTTGATCATTTCTCTAACCTTGTTTTTTTTTTTTTAAATTAAAGTATTGATAATTTGAACAGTTATGGAAATGAAAAAAAATGTGAGAAGTCTCGAGGAGAAATATCTCAAACAACAACTCAGAGAGTGTGAAAAAGGACCAGAGACACGACGACACACTGATTGAATATCAGAGGTCACGAGACACAAAGCTTGGACATCTGTAATAATGTGTTTCATGAGCATTTATTATATTTATTATTGTATTTATTCTGTAAATCATCATAAAATAATGAAACATTTTAATCTTAAATACTGTGAATACATGTAGTGTGGTAAAAAGCACAGTACTTCAGTACTACTCTGAAAAGTAGCAGAAGTATAAAACAGCATGGGATGAAAATAGACAGAACTGCACTGGTTCTGGTTCTGGTTCTGGTTCTGATGGACTTTACTTTCCGTCCCTGTGTAAGTTACAGACAGACACTCAACATGCTCAGAGCCAGAGAGGGAAGCCACAGCCGGTTACATGTGGTGATGAGTTTTAGCTCATCCTCCTGAGTGACGTGTTGTTGCTTAGCAACAAGACCTGCAGCGGTTCAGCAAACCTCCTCTTGTGAGCCACAGCGCCGCCCTGTGGACGCTGGTGTCCGTCTCCTTTGTCCTGCTGACAGTCCAGAGCTCCACTTCCTGCTCCACTTCCTGCTCCACTTCCTGCTGTTATGTTCTTCCTGTCTGACGGGGCTGAACTCCTCCTCTCATTGGACGCTGAGACGACCCACCAGACTGACGAGCCCCGGCAGCTCGTCTCTGACCGTCATAAAGTAGCTCCTGATCTCGTCCTTCTGCCGGCTGTAATGTTCCTCATAATAAGCCTCAAAGTATTTCTCAAACCTGACGCTGGGTATCGTGGAGCGCAACTCTCCCTCCTCCGTCTCAAAGTAGGGCCAAGCTGACCACGGAGAGTCGTCGAAGGAGTATCCCTTCCTGCACTTCTTCTCCACTGCCTGCCTGTGCTTCTTGAACAGCAGGTCCAGGTCGCTCAGGTAAGCAGAGAGGAGTCTCTCTACAGGGTCGCAGCTTTGAGTCCCTCCCAGTCTCACCAGGTGAATCAGCATCTGGATGTGGAAGGCTGCCCCGTTCACCCAGGCCTTCAGAGCCCCAGACGTCATGTGCCCGTCCCTCACCATGGAGTTCTTCAGCTTGGTGATGGCGGCGCTCAGCTGGACCTCGATCCGTCTGATGTCGGGCCCCAGCTCCTCCGTGTTGTCGATGTGCATCGTGCATCTCTTCAGACACTCGTCGATGTGATCCCAGACCTCGGAGGCCTTCTCTTCAGCAAACGCACACCGCAGAGCCTCCTTCACGGTCTCAGAGGAAGAAGAAGAGGCTGAAATGATGTCGATGAAGACGGCGATGGCCAGCGCTCCGAGGCCCGCCAGTTTAGGGTCTGGAGACAGGTTGGCGAGCTTCTCTGCAAGTCTCTTCAGCCAGTCTGCGGCGGGGTAGTTCCTCTGTTTCCTGTCGCTGAGGTGCTGTTGGAGGAGCTCTGAGGAAGACGAGCTGCAGAACATGACGACGGCTCGATTCACCGTCACGTCCGGACATTTTCTAAATTTCTTCACATCTTTCTCCAAATTGTCTCGAGTTGTCTCTCTCCGCTCCTCTTCACTCATCCCTGAACCCATCCTGCTGTTTCCTGCAGCTCTGCAACACAAACAACATCGAGTCATTGAGTCTTTATGTCGTTACTTTATTCTTCATCTCCACCACATTTCACACATCAACCCAAAGATTCTGCTAAATCAAAGAAGTTCAACTTTACGTTTCCCTCGTCACAGCGCTGTGTTTGAGCTCTGGTTGGGTTTAGGAAAACATTAAAACATTAAATGTCCACAGTTTAATTATAAAGCTCTTCATGTGTTAAAAACAGTTAGCCGTTGCTAACAAGTGTCTAAATGAGGCTACAGAGGTTGTCGGGGACATTAAACGTCCTCACAGCGAACACGGAGACTCATCTGCTCACTAGTCCGTCTTCACAGGCCACTTCAGTTACACACTGTTCTGACTCTGACTTTACAACTCGTACATTGATCAGTTTATAGAAAACCTGGAGAGTAATTGTGCAGTAAGACGCTCAGTGGTGGAGACGTTTAAGTCATGTGACCGTGATGTCGTCTGTTTGTAGCCTAGCATTAGCTTTTTACTGCTACACATTTAATTTACACTTCAAACATCAGAGTGGAGTTCATCTGTGGAGATTATCTGGATGAACAGAACCTGGACGGATCAGAACCTTCAGATTATCTTCTGCAATAATCCAGGATCCAGTTCAATAATCCCACAGAGGAACCAGAGAGATGCTAACTGCAGTTAGCTGCAGACAGGCGCTAGTTGATGAGGTCATTATTCTGTCGACTGTCTGGCTTAAACCCAGATGAACGAACACAGAATAAACTTTATTAAACTGACAGACGCCGGTCCAAGTCCAACAAAGAGTCACCCAGAACCAGCAGAACAACATCCAGACGGAAACAAAGGAACAAAGCAGGAGGAGGAGGAGGGGGAGGAGGAGGAGGAGGAGGAGGCGGAGGAGGAAGAGGAGGAGGAGAGGAGGAAGAGGAGGAGGGTAGAAACAGACAAAGACAGGAAAAGTAAAACACGAGACAGGAAGATAAAACCTACAAAATAAAACAGGAAACATCTGACCTGAAACTTGACGGGTACACTGACTCCATGACGACACACTAATATTGAATAAGAAGTGGAGACACATTGATCTTTCACAGCTCTGTGACTCAGCAGAATCAGCACACGACTACACTGAGGTCAGGAACCAGCCGGACAGAGAGGTCCGGTCTGTTACTGACCACATGTTGACACGCTGTTACCTCTGTGATGGCTGCCTGTCGGCTCCTGCTGTCAGGATCTTCACTGAAGAAAGTGCAGATTCTCAGCTGCTGATGTTTGATTTCTCTGCGCTCTGCTGGTCTCTCTGCTGCAGGCGTCAACAGACTGAGGACCAGGACTATTATAAGACCGATCAGCTGACTCTGGGGAAACTTTCCCACCAGGGACGTCGTATTAACATCCATCCTGACTGGTCCGGTCACAGTGTTCAGCTCTCAGTCTGACATTAACATTAACGTCTGAGTGACCTCAGTCATGTGATGTCACTTCCTGCTCTGTATGACACAAACCCGTCCATCACTGGGACAAACAGACTCCATGTTTCTACTCAAACACAGAAAGAAGTTCATGTAGAACATTTGCTGAATTCACAAGAAGGAACAAATAAGTCAGAATCAGTCAGAGACAGAGTTTCACACAGTTTATAAAGTGTCTCCAACTCAACAACTCACTAAACTGACACATTTGTTAAGGGAGTCTGGGGACAAAGAAGTCGCCTATACTGGTTACTGTTTAGTGTATCTGTAAAATGTGACATGTTTAGATCAATAAAATGTTTCTTCTTTCATAAATTGAGTGTAAATGGTGAAATCAGTGTAAACAGTGTGTTCAAACAGCTGCTGAATGTTGGCAGGTCAGACTTTAGCACTTTAGACACAGAAGCAGACAGGCTGGTGCAGCCATGCTGCCACATCACGACAGGAGTGATTTGCACAGGCCGAAAACACTCCCCCCTCTCCCCGGAGACATCCGAGAGGGGGGCGTTCATCCCAGAGGTGAAGTTCGGTGTGTCCAGTGGTAAGACAGCAGTGTTAACAGTGTCGTCGCTCAGAGCGAGACACCAGTTTGCTCTGTCAATATCCTGTCCCAGCTACAGAGGAACAGAAGAGACAGTGGTTGCGTTTCATTTTTAACGA
Organism: Pagrus major; assembly: GCF_040436345.1. Lineage (NCBI taxonomy): Eukaryota > Metazoa > Chordata > Actinopteri > Spariformes > Sparidae > Pagrus > Pagrus major. Next base: position 28,445,428 of record NC_133237.1, read on the forward strand.
CAACGTGCCGGCTGCGGTTCCTGTGAGTCTGTTTGTGTGCTAACCACTTCACATCAGACTGCTTCAGTAACGAGGGTCAGTACAAAGCTGGCTTTGCCTCGACACTGACCCTCGTAAAAGGATCAGTCCCAACCATACGGGACCCAGCAGCTGCACCCGAGCCACAGGTGAGTGTCGCCACGTGTTGATAGTATTTACAGTTGCCTACGAGTATGGTGACGTCAGCTCGAAGTTGGCTAACTAGTTAGCTCCGCTTTGCTCCGCTATGCAACGGCATTTGAAGCGAGTTTAATGTTAATAATATTACGAGGGAGCTTGGTTGTCACAGTGAAACGTCTGGAAACGTGCAGACTGGAGACAGAGACTATGCGAACAGTGTCCAAGAGTTTGGAGACTGTTGGAGACAAACACAGCTTTCGCTAGCTGTTTTTAGATGCTACCTGTTGCAGGTCAGTGGGGGATGGGAGCCGGTGGTTGTGTTGGGGATCGGGGAGTCTCTCATGTAACGGTGGACAACACACACATTCCTGAGTGTTGGCTTATTAAGCTTATACAACCAGTTGAACGACAGCATCTCGGCGAGTCACAGCGATACATCCACCGTAAACATTAGCGCATGCTACCGCTAGCATAGAGCCGCGTCCTCCCCCTGAGAGGGGCGTGTCAGGACGGAGCTCATTAGCATTTAAAGCTGCAGGCACAGAAACAGCTGCTCTCAGCAGAGCCACTTTCAGACAGCTGAAGTCCAGGACCAGGACGGGTTTGGGGCAAAACATTTCGAATACAGTGTTGCTGGACCTCTGACAGCTGTGTGAAATTGATGAAAAACAGATAATATGGGACCTTTTAATGTGTTATGAAGCATCGTTGTGCAGGTCAAAGGGAGTTACTCTCTCCCACAGAAACGCCTGGTCTGGAGTCCGGCCTTCAGTTCTGTCACTTCTGTGCATCACTATGTAACAGGTGTTATATCACCTGGACCGTCAGTACGCTGGTTACACTTGATTAACACGTTCCACCCATGAGAATGAACAACTTGGAGAAACGGTAGGTAAGTAGCTGGTAATTACCACAATAATTACCTCAAAGTACAGTAACGTGATTTAATAATAATATTCTGATATTCTACAATTAACAGTTAATAAAAAGATGTAGCTGTTAATTACTTTAATACATTTCCAGGAAATGAGGAGTCTGACCTCTGACCTGTGACCTGTGACCTCTGACCTGTGTGCAGCTGTTTAATACGATGCTGCCGTCTGGTGGTTACAGTTCATCTCTAACGGAGGACTGAAGGTTTTATGTATCAATATTTTGATCCTGTCTGAAACACAAAACACACAAACTATTACTGTAGTTTTACAGTAAGTCACTGTAGTTTTACAGTAAGTTACAGTAGTTTTACAGTTAGTTACTGTAGTTTTACAGTAAGTTACTGGTTTAAAATGCAGTAAATTCACAGAACGGTGTTTCTGCAGTAACTCAGACACAATGCAAAAGTATCATTACAGAAGTTTATTGTGTGCAGCAGCTTGTTGTCTTGTGTCTTTAAATATACAATATGTTCAGAGCAGGATTACCTTTGACCAAGTCTGGTCTCCAGAACCATCACCTCAGACCACCAGAACCATCACCTCAGACCACCAGAACCATCACCTCAGACCAGCCACAGCTGTCTCCTCACCTTCTTCTTATTCACTCATTTTCAGGACAAACAGGACGGGATCGAGGATTAATCGTAGTCCTGCTCATAATTCTTCCTAATGCTGTCAGACACACCTCATCTCTCACATCACAGTTATACTTTAGCATGAGCGCCCCCTGGTGGCTCTGTGCGCCTGGTGCAACTACATAGCATGCTCATAGCAAGAAGCTGCTGTCTGAGAGGGATACAACAGTAAGTGTCATTAATAAAATCATGTTTCTAGCTTCTAGTGTGAATAAATGACTCAGTGTGCTGGTAATTCAGTCAGGCAGTGTAGAAATCATTCTGTCTCCCTCAGTTTCATGAAATAAAGATGATTTTAATGTAACTGTGAGACATGAGGATCCTCCAGCACAATGTGCAGTCATAGCTTCCTAACACAAACCCTCCCACACCTCCGTCCTTCTCTGACTGAGTCCGTTCTCCTCCTGGTGTTGACATGTTACCACAAACACTCAGTCAGTGTTGAGACGACCACGTCTGCTCCGTGTCCTCAGGACAAACACTGACGGCCTTCAGGCGTTCGCCTGCCACATGACGGTCATTCAGTGAGAAGCTGCTCTCAGAACAACAGGCTTCGTTGTGTTTTTCACCTGTCAGCAGTTTTTCTAAATGCTGTGCATGTGTTGTCTCATTGGAGAAGATGTTTCCTTCATTTGCTTCTGTTTTGTCTGTTTGCATGTGTTTTCTTCGGCTGCAGTGTGTTGAGCTCTCAGGCCCAGCGTGGACCACATACGTAGTAACAAACCTACATTTCTCTTGATAATAATTGGTGTTATAAAGGTAACACTGGTGAATAAGAAAATAATGAATACGGACAACCTGCTAGATCCTCAGGACAAAACATATCTTACAGAAAAATGATATGAACCATAAACTGTAAGAAAGACCTCACAACAAACCCGTGGACTCAAAGGCAGAAACCCATGGACAGTGAGGATGGAAACATATTTTACAAAGATGGACTGAAGTTCATTAAGTCTCAGAGTGTTATTCTAAACAAAGAGGGTCTTTCTTTGCATCACATCATGTGTAGACTAAAGGTTTCTGAGGGGTCAGTGCGGGGAACTCAAAACACTTCCAGAAACTGGATCAGTTGTATCCAAAGCACGATCAGGCAGAGCCAAAGTGAGCACACCATCAGAAGATCAGCACGTCACACTGAGCTCAGACACGACTGAACAAACAACACAAGACTCCTGTCAGCAGCCGTCCTGTCAGAAGACGGCTGTCTCGTAGAGTCTCAGAGGACGAGCAGCAGTTTCTAAATCACTTCTCAGAAGGAAACGAGGACAAACACTTGAGGTGGGCTCAGAAATCCCCTCCAAAGGAAGGAGCCCTGGAGGCTTCCTGATCAGATGCCTGAAACACCTCAGGTGGCTCCTTTTGATTTAAAGAGCAGCAGCCTTGCTAACCCTAACCCTTAGGGACACGCTCATAAGCCTTCTCCAAGCCTTCCAGCACCCAGCAGGCTGAGCAGTTTGATACCTCGTTGTTGAAGCACCAGCCCAGTCAGCCACTCCGAAGGCTCTGTCCCCAACCTCTATGCAACATGTCAGCCAGGACAGCCCAACAATGTCCAGAGCCTTCAGCATCTCACAGCAAATGCATCAACAGGACTACCTCAGAGATCTCTGCCAGGGGTATGTCCCAGGCTTTTCTGCCTCCTCCACAGAGGATATGTTGGTCATGTTGAGAAGCTTTATCCACCACTCAGCAGTATCTCCAGTCCAGGTCAGTACAGTGCTTCAGGGCCTGCCACACCCATTCTGGCCTCCTGGTACCCGTCCGATCCACAGGAACAGGAACATGGCTAACACGGGGACTAACCGGGTACTGAGTTGACACCTCTTCCCCCCTCTTCACACCCAAGTGTCCAAAACATACAGTGTTCTGGGACCAAGTGCTTCAACATGGTGTGTGTTATATATATTCTTGGCACAGCAGCCCAATATAAAAACATCACTCTCGTTCAGATCAGGTTGGCTGTTCCTCCCAATCCAGGTTTCCCCATAAATGTGTTCAAGTCTCCCAATAGAACGATCGAGTCTGTAGAAATAATCCTTTTGAGGATGAAGGCCCAGCTCATGTCCAGCTCAGCTCAGCTTTAAAATGCAGTCTGACACTCACTCGTACTTTGGCATGATCTTTCTTGTGAAAGTGTCTCGACACCAACTCCCCCCAAAGCTTTCCACCACAGATGGGGCTGCAGGAAATACCGACAAAAAGTTGCATCTTGAGTCGGGATGAGTGAGGCGCACCAGCAAAAACTAAATTATCTATATCTGGACCCGTATCGGCACTCAGAATCGGCGAGACTTAAACAGAAACAGGCAGGACTAACCAGCAGGTATTCATTTTTTAAGCCTGACATTGATACAGGTTGTTCACAAGGAGCTGTTTATTACTTATTAAAACTATTTACAGAACAGATCAGGACCGACGGACACTCTGACAGCAACCGCCGACTGTCTCACCCAACAGAGAGCTGTCTCCCGTTACCACCAACATGTATCCCTGTGCCGGGTTTAAAACGTCCACAGCCTCAGAAGCTTGAAACAAAGTTAGCTTCCTCATTATAGCGAGAAAACTGTGAATAACAATGGTACGGTTGACAGAAACTAACAGCAGCCGCAGAAAATCATCACCGCTGCCAAAATGTGTGTCTTGGGTTCGTCTGAGCAGTTTAACAAGTCACAAACATCTACTCCAGACTGACGACGACTCTGAGGGGCCACACAGGCGTGGGGCCCCTTCTTCATCCTGATGTTACGATGGTCAGCACTCAGCAGTCGACGACTGTCAGCCAGTTCTCCGTCTAACCCTGAGGTGCCTCTGTTAGTCTGGCTGTTTTCCATGTACAGGTCATCAAACACCACATATGAATAGTGACATGCAGGGAAACAGGAACATATAAAATACTATGTACCCTGTAAAACAACCTTCATATGTAAACTAACAGATCTAAAACATGTTGTAAATCAAACGTACGTTGTTTGATGCACTTCTGCTCAGCACCTGATTCGCTGCTGGCAGCTTCACTCTGGTTTCTGAGCTGTGATTGGTCGGCTCTCTGTGCCTTTTTGCTCTCAAACTGACTTGGTAGCAGATGACATGGACTCAAGGGGAGGAACCACACTGACTTTATAATATATAAAGATGAAATGACAAACTATTCAACAACAAGACATCAACAGCAACAAGACATCAGACCAGCAGCTTTCAGCAGACAAACATGGACAGCAAACATCTTCCTGGTGAGTGATTGTTTTCTTATTATTATGTCTCGTCTCATTAACGTTAATGACATACTGAAGACACTTACACTCAGTCGTCACATTAAAGTCTCCACTTTTAAATATTTCACTCACCTCAGCCTGCTGCAGCTCTTCAGTTTCATTTTGTGTAATTTCCACAGACACAGAATCTTATTTTATTATTTCTTATTTGAATGTAATAGGTTTATATCTGGGTCACGTCGTATGTGATTCACTTTAAACAGATGTAACTCTGATGACTTCACACATTTAACAGCTGTGTTACATTTTGCAATAAAAATACATAGAAATACATTTTTTACTGTGATTTAAATTTTTAGACAATGAAAAAATGTCTTATTTGCAGTTGGTGCAGCTCCACAAACTGCCACTTTTCATCATTCATCAACTGAACTCAGTGATTTTTAAATCCTCAATAAATTTGTTTTGTTCAACAAACTTAAATCCAGTCAGACACAAACACCTGTGAGCTCTGGTGCTGCTGCAGTTCATACTCGTGTGTTCTGCCTTTTAAACTCAATAAATCAAAATAGTATAAAATCATTTCATAAAGTGACAACATGAATATTAAATTGTTGAAGTAGTTCATTAGATGTTTGGACCTTTTTGCTTTAAACACTTTGGTATGTGAGCAACATAGTTCATCATTTTTCTGCTGAGACCAAAATGTTGCTAAATATTAGTTTATTCATGATGTTTCTGAGAGCGGAGCCGAGCCGAGGATTACTTTGTGCTTTTTGTATTATTGTTATGTTTTGTTATGTGATTTTAAAGATGTGATTTGTTGAGTGGTGGCAGAGCAGCAAACCAGGTGGAGGCAGTTTAATAAACTTTAATTAAAACTCTTACAATCAAATAGAAAGTTTAATAATGAGGAGAAGCAGCTTGTGTAACTTCACTTCCCATTATTATTATTATAATTATTATTATTATTATTATTATTATTATTATTATATATAATATAATGTTTAATATCAGGTGCATTATTATCTTCCATGTCGTAGTTCTTACTTCTACTTTAGTCCACTTTAAGTTTACCTCGTCTTACTTCTATTGTTTTTATATAAGGCACTGGTTTTAGCAGTAACTCCTTCAATACTTTATATTTAGTATATTTTACTAATATTTAATACTCTACTGTCTTTATTCTCATAAAAACTGGACCCAGTATGTGACCCTGACCCGGGGAACCCACTGGTTTTTGGAGCAATCTCTGGTATAAGAACATCTGTCTTCAGTGTGAATCATTACAATCAGCATAGTCACGGCAGTCACTGGTATTTATCGAGTGACACTGTCTGCCAACTGTGCTCATCTAAAGGAAACATCATTTCTTTCAACAGGAGTCTATTTAAAGGATCCATCTGTAAAAACATTAAATATCTTTGAGCCGACACAAGTTGGCTGAAAAATCTACTTTTCTTGAAAATAGGACCTCTAACCTCTTCTGAACCGGCTGCTTCACCAATCAGTACAAACGCAGCTCAGCAAATAGGTCCACACCTCAATTAAAGTCTATAGTCATGAAGTTCAGATTCTCCTGATTCTATTCATGCAAACCTTTTCAAGATAAAACCACATGAGCAAGGAACAATCAGCTAACAAACAAGCTAACAATCAACTAACAAACAAGCTAACAATCAACTAACAAACAAGCTAACAATCAACTAACAAACAAGCTAACAAACAAGCTAACAATCAACTAACAAACAAGCTAACAATCAACTAACAAACAAGCTAACAAACAACTAACAAACAAAGTGTTTCAGCAGATCATCAAACTCCAATAAAAACTCCACTAGATCGATTTCATAAACGAACATATTTAGCCCAGAACACAGAATTCACAGCAGACGCCATTATATCTCTACACCATTTGATTGACAGCTGATTTGAGCAGATAGGAGCTTATATGTCCGCCCTAGAGCCTACAACAGCCAATGAGTGATCGTGTGGACCGGTGACACACTCGACGTTTGACATCATTTTACTGAGTTTCAAGGTTAAAACATTATGTTTTGGAAATAACTTGCCCAGCACTGCACGTGATGTTGTAGTTTCCAGTTGAAAAAGGTTTTCACTGGTTGAAGGCGGAGTCTGTTTTTAATAATAAGCATGTCTGTTTATTTTAATATTTCAGAGGAGGACGAGCTGAGGATCGTGCTCCTGGGAAAGACCGGAGTTGGGAAGAGTTCGGCAGGAAACGTCATCCTGGGGTGCGACAGGTTTCACACTGATGTGTCTCCTTCATCTGTGACAACGAAGTGCCAGAAGGAAACCAGAGACTTTAATGGACAAACTCTTGCAATCGTCGATACTCCAGGTCTGTTTCACACAGACAAAAGTGTCAAAGAGGTGATGACAGAGATCGTAGATTGCATCACATGGATCTCTCCCGGGCCTCACGTGTTCCTGCTGGTGCTGAGGCTCGGTACCTTCTCAAGACAAGATAAAAAATCTCTGGAAACCTTCCAGAAAGTCTTTAAAGATGCAAAACGTTACACGATTGTCTTGTTCACCCACGGAGATCAGTGTGAGCAAGGATGTGACGCTTTTATTAAAAGCAAAAAAGATTTGAAAAAGTTCATCGAGGAGTCCTGTGAGACGCACCACGTCTTTAATGAGGAAGTCGAGGATGAGTCTCAGGTTAACGGCCTGCTGCAGAAGATCAACCACATGGTCCAGAATAATGGAAGACGCTGCTACAGCAACGACCTGTTCAGACAGGCTGTGACTGCCTTTAAAGAGGTCATGCAACGCCCTGAGGTGAAGTCAGCACGTCATCCCACACAGGCAGCAACAGAGTACCTGGAGGGCTGGATCAGTAAAGGTCTAGTTACTGTGGTAGAACAAGCTCCAGGTCTGAGATATTTCCTTAAAAAAGTGGAAGAGGCGGCTTATAAATGCATGCCACCTGAAGCTTTCCAATCACAGTAATCAATCATCCAAGCAGAACTATCAAACATGCGACAGAGAAAATCACAGCGGTAAAAGGCTGTGAATGAAATATCATTTTCTTCTTTTTCACAGAAAGTATCTTTAACAACACAGAGACTCCTCATCATCTCCACAGCTGAGGTTCACCAATTCTCCACCTTTGTTTGTTCACACAGAACCGAGCAGCTCCGGTGTCAAGACAACCAGTGTGTCAATTCACACAGCAAGCCGGCGCTGTGGATCCAAAAGAGGCGTGAGGTGCGCAACACGGTGACGACGGCGCGTCATCATCGTGGCGTGCTGTGTGAATTGACACACTGGTTGTCTTGACGCCGATTTTCTCGATCCTACGCACCAAACATCCTGGAAAGTGACAAAGTTACGTTTTTCGCTCTAAATGACATCATCACATAATCACCATCAGTAAACAGGAAGCTGTCTGACTCTGTCACTCGAGGTTTCCTGGAGGAAAGTTCACTGAAGTCTCGGTTGTTGCCTTGTAAAGCCAGGCCGACATCACTGTCGTGTTCTCAGTCTGCTGCTGTTTCCTGTTTATCCAACATCTGGAGCAGAGTACGTCAAAGACTCCAGCTGTGTTTTAATGTGCCCTCATGAGTTATAGCACATTTTAATAAACTGTAATAAAGGCGACAATTCTACAGAAAATCTGAATGTGTCTGTTTGTGTTGTTGGTTTGTTTGTTTATGTTTCAGTCATTTTTGTGATTTCTGATTTTGTTCGTGTTTCAATAAAATATCTAAAAAAACAAAACAACACAATGAATGAAATGATCTTCACTCAGCAGGTTAAACTGCAGAGCTTCAGGGTTGGATTGTATTTCTATTTGTGTGGTCCTGAATTATTCAGTCATTGACGATGATGCAGGTCCATGTGTGAATGAGGCTGACTGACACTCTGCAGCTCAACACTTCTCAACAACTGTGGAAATGTGCTTCAAGTATTTCTGCTCAGCCTCCTGATGTGTTTTCTGCAGCTACGTCTTCATGTCTGATCTGTGACTGGTCAGATTTTGGTTAGAAACAGATGATGAGTATTTCAGGGGAGGGAACTAGAAGCTCTAATATAAACACTGTTGTGTCAGAAGAAGACGTCCACAGTGACGGGACGTCACAGATCTGCTGCCTTTTACAAGAAGAAGATGACCAGTGAAGAGTCCCGACTGTATCGTAAGTTTATTTCTCGATACATTTTCTCGACCATATGATGCCGGATGTTTGTCAGCAAGTATTAAACATCTATTTCTGTCCATTAACAGTTTATTATACGACACTGATTATTTTCTTCATATTCTTGTGTAAATTTGCTCTAACTAAATGATTAAGCTATGATTGATTGATTGATTGATTGATTGATTATTAGTATTTGATAATGTACTTAACAGTGTTTGCAAACTTCCCATTTTTGTGTTGATGATCAACTTTGTGTTCTGACACCGGACTTCAGTGTTTGTGTGATTTTTAGTCAAGAAACGTAGAAAAAAATACTGAAACATAAAAACCTTGTTAAGACGAGTCAGTGTGTTTTACACAAAGCTCTAGAAAGGAGATAATTCTGTAAAGTTACTTCAGACTTTAATAACAGATATATAACAGATGTTTATATACCAGAGCCATTAAGACATTTAGGAGACGAACAGTAACAGCTGAGACTCTGGTGTCATGTGTTCACTGTCCTTGGTCTTTGTTCAGACTCTTCAGACTGTTTTCTAAGATGACGGAAATAAAAAGTATGAGGTCGATTTTTCTGCCTGGACGTTAGTCTTTGGATTCTTGCTGTTTTAAAGGTGGAACACAGACAATGTCAAAGGAACTGTGCGTCCAAGATTAAAGCAACATTTCTGGTTGAGTTTTTAAAAGAAGAAAATTCAGACTCATTCAATCTTTTATTTGTTGTTCTCTTGCAGAGAGAATCGGGACTCTAGTTGCTTGGTAACAAAGAAAGGTACATTTGTGTGTCGTCTGCATAATTATGATAGCTGATCTAATTATTTTGTGTAATCTGGCCTAATGGAAACTTGTTAAAGCCCCGGTGAACTCCACACTTCATGTTGGTGAACTCAGATATTTATTATGTATTTATTGGTTTGTCTAACAGGGACGATACATGTGTGCATTGTTAAATCTAAATAAAATGCCACCGACACAAAGTACACAGGACTTCCAGCTGTGGCTAATACCTCATTACATCTTTAGACAAAACAGCTCCTCTCTTGAAGATAGGACTTCAAGAGACCAAACAACAGTTTAACAAACCAATCAACCAACTAACCAATCAGCCAAACAAACAGCTTAAAAAAACAACAAACCAAACAAACAACAGTTTAACAAACAAACAAACAAACAAACCAAGGTACTCACAGTCTGCAAAAACAGCCCTGTTGTCACATTAAGTTCATTGTGATGCCGACACGTTTGTACAGAACTGGGACGGAGTTTCTTCCACCACACTGACGTCTGTGTGATATTCTCCAACAGAGCGTTCAGAGCTGAGGATCTTACTCGTGGGGAAGGTTGGAGCTGGGAAGACTTCGGTCATGAACACCTTCCTGAGGAGCTCTGAGGAAAATGAGAGACCTGCTTTTGAACATCTGAAGAACTACGTAAAGATCAGAGGACGACCTGTGGTCCTTGTCGACACTCCTGGTCTGTGCAGCGCAGAACAAACAGATGAGAAGGTGATGGAGCAGATCAAGCATCGTGTCTCCCTCGCTGCTCCTGGACCTCATGTGTTCCTGTTTGTGCTCTCCTGTCTGGACAGATTCACAGAAGAAGAACAGGACGTGGTGAAGATCATCAAGGAGACGTTTGGAGAAAACACTCCACGTCACAGTGTGGTTCTGTTCACGTGTGGAGATCAACTGAAGAAAAAGGGAAAACCTATAGAAGAGTTCATTAAAGACAGCAGAGCTCTCAAAGGCTTTGTCGATGAATGTAATGGAGGATACCACGTGTTTGACAACAAAGACCAGGATCCATCTCAAGTCACCGAGCTGCTGCAGAAGATCAGCGTCATGGTTCAGAAAAATGGAGGAGAGTGCTACGCTGCTGAAATCATTGATGAGGCTGAGAAAGAAGGAAACCCGTCCGGGCTCAGGAAGAGGATCGCTCTGTGCGTGAATGGCTCGGCTCTGGCCGGAGCAGCTCTCGGAGGAGTCGTGTCGCACTTTGTTGGGAGCTCAGTGGGAGTTCCAGCAGGAGTTGCAGCAGGCGGTGCAGTCGGAGGTGTTCTGGGAGGAGCAGGCATCGTTACAGCTGAACACATCCGAGCTAAAACATGCCTGATACAGTGAACTGTCATTATTCTTTAGGGTTTCAGATCTCAGAGGTTCTTCAACAAACACAAAGGGATGTGTTGTCATGGTCCTGTCACTTCGGCTTCAGTGTGTGTGTTTCATGTGTTTTCTGTTTTCTGTGTTTTGCGTCGTCCTTCTCAGTGTTTCCTCTTCTGGTCTCCTGTCATCCTTCTCAGTGTTTCCTCTCCTGGTCTCCTGTCGTCCTTCATAGTGTTTCCTCTCCTGGTCTCCTGTCATCCTTCCCAGTGTTTCCTCTTCTGTCGTCCTTCTCAGTGTTTCCTCTTCTGTCGTCCTTCTCAGTGTTTCCTCTCCTGGTCTCCTGTCGTCCTTCTCAGTGTTTCCTCTTCTGTCGTCCTTCTCAGTGTTTCCTCTCCTGTCGTCCTTCATAGTGTTTCCTCTCCTGGTCTCCTGTCATCCTTCCCAGTGTTTCCTCTTCTGTCGTCCTTCTCAGTGTTTCCTCTTCTGTCGTCCTTCTCAGTGTTTCCTCTCCTGGTCTCCTGTCGTCCTTCTCAGTGTTTCCTCTTCTGTCGTCCTTCTCAGTGTTTCCTCTCCTGTCGTCCTTCTCAGTGTTTCCTCTCCTGGTCTCCTGTCGTCCTTCTCAGTGTTTCCTCTCCTGGTCTCCTGTCGTCCTTCTCAGTGTTTCCTCTCCTGTCATCCTTCTCAGTGTTTCCTCTCCTGTCGTCCTTCTCAGTGTTTCCTCTCCTGGTCTCCTGTCGTCCTTCTTAGTGTTTCCTCTCCTGTCGTCCTTCTCAGTGTTTCCTCTCCTGGTCTCCTGTCGTCCTTCTCAGTGTTTCCTCTCCTGGTCTCCTGTCGTCCTTCTCAGTGTTTCCTCTCCTGTCGTCCTTCTCAGTGTTTCCTCTCCTGGTCTCCTGTCGTCCTTCTCAGTGTTTCCTCTCCTGGTCTCCTGTCGTCCTCACAGCATGAATTTTCCTCCACACCTGCTCTGCATCTCCCTCATTAGCCTTTTCCAGTGTTTTCCAGCTTCCTGTCAGCCTCCTGCCCTCATTAGTTTAGTTTGTATTTAATCCTGTGTTGTGTTGTTCCCGTCTGTTCAGTTCTCATCCTCACGTCTCTTCTGTTATCATCTTGTCTGTATCCTCTGTCCTATGTTTATCCTCGGTCCTGTGTCTTTATCCTCAGTCCTCATGTTCCCCTTGTATTTATGGTTTGTCTGGCTTCTCTTCATTTGCCATCTTTTTGTTACGAGTCTTCTTTTGGACTTTGGATCATTTGGACTGGTTATCATCTTTCATTACAGCTCACTTGTTGTGGTGAATCTGTGGTGTCTGCATTTGTACATTTTCCTGATCAGAGACCAGGACTGGGCAGCATCAGCTCTTCACTAATTCTCTGAGTTGAGTCACTAAGTTCTTCCTAAATTCATACTACACAGTGTAGTCTGTAGTCAGTTAGCATGTTAGCACTTCCTGTTCCCTCGTCTCAGAGTCTGTAAGTCTTTTGAATGTGTGTTCAGCCTGAAATAAGGTGTGTGGTTACCACAGGCTGAACATATTTACATGTTTTGTTCTACCACATGAGATGCGTCACTTCTAGACGGGGTGCTGCCCATGAAAAGACATCACACCGGGCCACGTGAACCCTGTGCAGCTGCTGTAACCACGTCTCCAGGACCCGATTGACCCATTCAAAGCTTTACACAACTCCACCTTTGCAACTGTCTCGTCTCTTGTAGTCCAATACTGACAGTATGATGTTTACTGTGCACATGTAACACTGTGCAGACACACATGCAACTGTCTGCATACAGTGGATCCACTATGTGATGCAAGACTGATACAGTCTATATGAAATGTGCTAAAGGCATCTGCAGCCGTCTAAACGTCATTTTATTGTAAAATTATTGATATAAATAAATAAATAAACAGCACTGCAGAATATTTACCCAAACTACCTGCAGTTCTGTATCACCACCACTACATCTTTTATTTTATTGAGTTGATCAAGTTTATTTATTAAGATTATTTATAGAGTTGGATTCATTTGTACCTCCCTGCTGTATTAGTTTGCATATCACTGTTAATAAAGTCTATATCAGTAGATGTCATTAAACTTCAGTCTGCATCAAAGCATCTGAAGGTTTTTACTTTAGTATTGACTGAAACTTCAATACAGACTGAGTCACTTCACACAGACTGAGTCACTTCACACAGTACAGACTGAGTCACTTCACACAGACTGAGTCACTTCACACAGACTGAGTCACTTCACACAGTACAGACTGAGTCACTTCACACAGACTGAGTCACTTCACACAGACTGAGTCACTTCACACAGTACAGACTGAGTCTGTTTCATATGATGATGATATGTGGAAAAATAATTAGTGTTTGACTGAAAAACATGTAGAGATAAATTCCCACAGAAGCTGCAATGATGCTAACGTCATCACAGTGTTGCTCACCTGGCTGAGATGGTTCACTGGGTTGGGGTCTGTTGCTGAGGAGGGGCGTGGACACGTGATGGGAGGGGCGGGGACACTTAGTGTGAGGGGCGTGGCAACTGGTGGAAGGGGCGGGGACTCTGACTGAGCATCATTAGCTTGCTAAGCGCTGACCTGCACTGAGTAAATGTAGCTCATCTCACTGTGAACATCAAGCTAACAGGTTCATGTCAACCACCCACAGACTAAAGCACCTTTCTTTCTGTCTCCTGTCTGTCCTTGTTGGACTGCGCTGCTCCTCCTGGGCTTCACTGCAACTCCTACCTGCAGCAGCACCACTCAGGCTGGACCGTACCATGTCATCAGATACAGGGGGGTGGTCCATATGGATGTTTACTTTTTGCCATAAACAAATAAAGGCAAAGAGACTGTTACTTCTATAACTATATTTTAAAACAAATATAATATTAATTATGATGGGCTAATAATTTAATATTATTTATTAGTGCCCCCCCGTCAGTCATGGGCCCTTAGAAGCGTCCTAACTTCCCTCATATGGCTCCAGTGCTTCTAATTTACATTTAATTTACACTTCAAAAATCACCAAGTGATTTTCATCTGTCAAGATTATCTAACTGGACAAAACATTTCATGAACTTTATTAAACCACAGAGGGCAGCAGGGCCATGCTAACTTCAGTTAGCCACAGAAAACATCCTGCTGCAGAGAGCTGTGTTGGAGTCATCTGTGGAGTTGGAGCGCCCTCTACTGGAGTGATGACGTCACTGCAGCAGCAGAGCAACTCACCTGGACTCACCTGAACTATTGTGTTCGGGACTGACACTAATCATTCTTTCCTCCATCAATCCATCCATTGATCGCTTTGTGAAGTTCATGTTTGAGGTAAACGTCATCAGGTCCATGTGGGTCTGATGTCCAAACACACACAGACACAGAGCTGCTTTAACATCAGCTTCATAATGAGCTCAGACCAAAGACACTTCAACACACGCTTTATTCATTTCAGCAGAATCAGGACAGAAGCTTGAAGCAGGAAGCGTCTCATTGGTTTAAACTCTGTCCAGTTTGATGTGATTGGCAGGCAGCAGGTGATGATGACATCACACAGGTCACACAGTACTTGTACGGTAAGTGTAGTATTTAAAGTAGTAGTAGTAGTAAATGTAGTAAATGAGCTCCTGATCTGAGTCTTGGTCCGCCTCAGTGGATGTAAATGAACCTGAACCTCCATCAGGTGACATCATACGTTCTCCTCCATCAGGTGAAGCTGCAGCTGTAGATTAATTCTCCTCCAGCTCAGAAAGAGATGAAATCATGACAGCATTATAAAACATGAAGGCAGTCTGTGTGTGTTTAAGATAACAGGTTCATTTATCTGCCGTCTGTTCGGCAAACACTATTTAACCGTCAGAGGTTTATTGTGTCTGATATTTCAGGTCAGTCTCTGGTTTCATCGTCTTCAGCTCTGATGTTCGCTGCAGCGAACATCAGAGCTGTTAAAGTGTTGAAGTGAGCGATGGATCGTAGAGGTTCTCATGTTCCACCTGTCGAGCCTCCGTGTCATTAAAGTGCCTGATCAGAAGATGTGTTCATTAACTGACATGTAAGTTGGTGCAAAACTCATTATAGAAAACACAAGAAGTCAAAAACCACGCAGCACTATCCACCAATAAGAGGACGGGGCTGGTGTCTGAACCTTGAATCTGCTCAGATTGGATCAGACAGCTGCTGTGCTGCTGAGTGTGTTTATATGACGTCATCAGGCGAGGTGGATGGAGGAAGGTTTGTGATTTTGATGTTCTGTTCATCTACTTACTGTCTGTCTGTCCTGGACAGGGGTTCTCCTCTGTGGCTCTCTGAGCTCTCTCTCTGAGAGCTGAGGACAGAGGTCCTGAATACAGAGGGTCTGAGGACAGATGGTCTGAGGACAGATGGTCTGAGGACAGAGGGTCTGAGGACAGATGGTCTGAGGACAAAGGGTCTGCGGACTGAGGGTCTGAGGACTGAGGGCCGGAGGGTCTGAGGACTGAGGGTCTGAGGACAGAGGGTCTGAGAACAGAGGGTCTGAGGACAGAGGGTCTGAGAACAGAGGGTCTGAGAACAGAGGGTCTGAGAACAGAGGGTCTGAGGACAGAGGGTCTGAGAACAGAGGGTCTGCGGACTGATGGTCTGAGGACAGAGGGTCTGAGGACTGAGGGTCTGACAACAGAGGGTCTGCGGACTGATGGTCTGAGGACAGAGGGTCTGAGGACAAAGGGTCTGCGGACTGATGGTCTGAGGACTGAGGTACTGAGGGTCTGAGGACTGAGGGTCTGAGGACTGAGGACAGAGGACAGAGGACAGAGGACCTGAGGACAGAGGACTGAGGGTCTGAGGACTGAGGGTCTGAGGACTGAGAGTCTGGGGACTGAGGGTCTGAGGGTCTAAGGACTGAGGACCTGAGGACTGAGGGTCTGAGGGCCTGAGGACTGAGGGTCTGAGGGTCTGAGGACTGAGGGTCTGAGGACTGAGGACCTGAGGCAGAGGGTCTGAGGGCCTGAGGACTGAGGGTCTGAGGACTGAGGACCTGAGGACTGAGGACCTGAGGACTGAGGGTCTGAGGACTGATGGTCTGAGGACTGAGGACCTGAGGACTGAGGACCTGAGGACTGAGGGTCTGAGGACTGAGGGTCTGAGGACTGAGGACCTGAGGACTGGCTGGCAAATGGATGGTAAAAAGCCTTCAGGCTTGATTGTTTTGTTCCTCTGTGGTTGGTAATATATTAATGACAGCAGACAGATCCTCACAGGTTTGAGGTGAAGTTAAGTAAAGCAGCGTCTTTGTGTGACTTCTTGTCATTTGAGTATTTAGACGCCTTGAAGACTTTAAAACAAAAGATGTTCTTCTTCCTGTGAAGCTGCTGTAGATTCATCTGTGTTCGCCTCATAAAGATTAACAACATTACAGCCTGGATTTACATGTGAAGCAGCCAAAGAGTCTCTGTGTGTGTTTAAGCTAACAGGAGGTCATTTATCTGCACAGGCAGCTGACTGTTATTCAAATACAGGAGTTCTTGTTTTAACATGTCATTGTTCTGTTGTAACGGCTCACACACACATCACACACACACTCCTCACATGGTGCAGGATCAATAAGCTCACAGCCCTGGACAGATACATGACATCATCTCACCTCATCAATGAGTGACGGTCAAAACTGAAAATGTGACAAACCAAGAAGAAAACCTGACGCCCCAAATCTGTTAACAGTGAACATGCTTTCATCAATAAAACAACTTTTTGTGATTTTCCTCCAGATTTGTTGGAAACGTACCAACTGCCTGCAAAACTGTCTCATATCTATGAGGTATATCTATGGATCCTGTGCACGTTACCATAACAACCAATCAATGCTCGAACCATCAACCCATCTTCTGATACATTTATGTCTTAATATGTCAATCAATCAATATCAATATCAATAACACAAACAAAACAAAGCAACTGGAAGAAAGAAACCAAAGTGTCAGTTATCAGATCATTTAAACACAACGAAACACAACGAAACGCAACGAAACGCAGCGAAACACAATGAAAAGCATAGAAACACAACGAAACACAACGAAACACAATGAAAAGCATAGAAACACAACGAAACACAACGAAACACAAAGAAACGCAACGAAACGCAACGAAACGCAGCGAAACACAACGAAACACAAAGAAACGCAACGAAACGCAATGAAAAGCATAGAAACACAACGAAACACAACGAAACACAAAGAAACGCAACGAAACGCAACGAAACGCAACGAAACACAGCGAAACACAATGAAAAGCATAGAAACACAACGAAACAACGAAACACAAAGAAACGCAACGAAACGCAACGAAACGCAACGAAACACAGCGAAACAACGAAACACAACGAGAAACAACGAAACACAATAACTGTTCAGTTCATAGAGAGCTGACAAACACACACACAGACATGAGCACACACACACACACACGTGAACACACACGCACACACATTAACACACACACGCACACACACAGCCTGACAGTTGACTGAAGTTATTCATTACCTTCACAGGTGGAAATGAACACGTGTTGTGTGCATTTAAAACGTGGATGATGTTATCTGCCTCAACTCTCCTCTTTGTCTCCAGCTGCCCAGAAATGGATGAGCATCACTACCTGGAGAGAAGGTGTGGCCAGTCAGCTTCTATAAATCTACAGGTTCTGTCCCGCTGAGCTCAGAATTCAGAGGCTTCCTCTGACACTCCAACGACCTGCAGACCATCTTCAGACCGAGATCACATCCAGCAACCATCCTGCTGACCAACCAGCTGCTGACCGACCATCCTGCTGACCAACCAGCTGCTGACCGACCATCCTGCTGACCAACCAGCTGCTGACCGACCATCCTGCTGACCGACCAGCTGCTGACCGACCATCCTGCTGACTGACCATCCTGCTGACCGACCAGCTGCTGACCGACCATCCTGCTGACCAACCATCCTGCTGACCAACCAGCTGCTGACCCTCTTCAGTGTCCAGCTTCAGGTCTGTCTGTTGAGAGTTTTATTCTTTCTAAACCTGAGAGGACCAGTTTCTGCACTAACTATGGTGCCATTTTCCTCTGTAGTACTACTAATGGTTCCTTACACTGTCACTACTACAACTAGTACTGCTTCTACTTCTGTTAGTGGTATTATTATGATAACCAACTCATTTGTCAGCTTTAAAATCTGGTTATGAGGTGCTGCACAGGAAAACAAGATAAATGTGAACATCAGGGTGTTCGTGATAAAACTGGTTCATTCATCCCAACTCACCTCAGGCCTCCCAGTTCAAGTCAGTTCAATCATCCAGCTGTACTGCAAATACCTTTATAGTTGTGATTTTTTGAAGTTGGGCCCTCTGAGCTAAATTGAATCTTGTGACTGTTTGTTTGTGTTTTCTCACCAACGTCTTATGTTTCACTGGATTGTGTTGAAATGTGTCGTGAACCTCAACGAGACACCGAGGATCATTTACAACATGTGTTCTTTTAAATAGTTGTTGCTGAATGTTGACAGTCGTCACATTAATAAGATCATTTCAAACATTATTATCTCCACCAGATTATTCTGTTATTTTCAATCCATTTCTAACCTGCTCTGTTAGGAAGCATCGGGACCTCTCAGCTGGTCTGGGATCAGGTCAACACTGCTGCTGCTTCTACTAGTCTTCATACTTGAATGCTGACAGAACAAATCATCTCTGAATAAATGTGTCGAGCAGAAATAATAAAGAAGTTATTAATGTGTTTGTCATGTTGTGTGTTGGCAGTCATGGCGTCTCCTGGCCTGCTGTTCCTCCTGTTGGTGTCGTCCTCCCTCCTCTCCACCGCCTCCACCGCCTCCCCCGCCTCCCCCGCCTCCTCTAAGGATATCGAGAAGATTATTCAGTCTACAGGCAAAACAGTTCGGAAAACCATTGCCATGTTCAACGACGTTGGTGTGCCTTTTCTGAGGCTGATACCAGTTCATGGGACGCTCATAAGTCTTTGTACCAAGTTAGGACTCGGGGTATTACTGAAATTTACTGACAATGATAAAGCAATAGCAGATGTTCTCAAGTCTGAATTTGAAAGTCTTAATTCTAAGATCAGTGAATATCATGTAGAGCAGAAATGGGAGATCTGGACAGCTGCTGCCTTCCACAAGCCAGAGATGGAAATAACAGTAGCCTGGAACCAGTTTATAATACTTATCAGTAGTTTACCTGGTAAAGAAGAGGCCGAGGGAAACAAGCTTAAAGATGAATTTATTAAGGATCACATAAAATCTGGCACAGATGAATTGAACGAGTACCTGAAGACTACAGGACTATCCCTCATAAAAAACCTTGGACAGATGCTGGTTAAAGAGCTTAAATGTCATGAAAAAGATACTCTAGGATATACTGTGTTGATTAATTCACTTATCTACAAGGGCAATCTGATGAACCATTTCAGCTACCAACACAAGAAAACTCAGACTCCGGAAAAGATTGATCATTCTGCTAAAATTGCATACGAGAGTTCATCAGTGATGTTCGAACTTTACAAGTCCTGCATTTTCAACAGTTATAAGTATATTGAAGAGGAAGTGGAGGGCCTCATTAAGGACCAAAAACGTCGAAAACTGGCACATGAAGTCAGGTTATTCTTAGCGGAGATGTATGACAGGTATGACTGGATGGTTGTTGCATATAAAACCAAAAATTCTGACTATACCATATTAAGATTGCTCAACAAACACACCTTGACAGGGTTTCATCCAGCGGTAACATCAAATGGTGTAAGTGTGTCCTTCGTCAGACAGGTGAAGGGGACTCACACAAAGGCAGATAAAGTTGGACGAGCCATAGAGAGATGCCTTAGTAAGACATATGATTGTCATAAGGTTGGAGAGAAACTGGAGAAGTGTAATGAAAAAGTGGAGGGAATTGAATTGTCCAAGACTTACACAGCAGTGCATGCCTTCATAGACGAAGCCCACCAAAGCTACGAGGCATTAATCTCACCAGAGAGACCTAACGACAATTCAGACAATTCAGTTCCTTACCTTTATAAAGGACTTTGTAAGAAATATAAACTCAGCCCAGAGATAAACTTTGGTGGCACATTTGTGGTTTTGATTAAAAGTGATGAAGAGATGATGAAACAAGATCCCTGCAAAGACATGAAATGTAGTGGTAACGATAGAGAAGGTGAGAGAGGCACATGTGTTCCTATGGAAAAAACCTTTGTAGCGATGTGTGAGTGCAAGCATCCGTACTACGGCCTAAACTGTGAGCTCAGCATAGACGACTACAAGAAGGAGTTACAGGAAGAGTTGAATGAAGACACCTTAGGAAGTAAGATAGGGTAACAGCAGGATTATAACTGCTGCATCACAGTCGGCCTGCAAGACGCTGCTGAGGGTCGACATATTTCATGACATGAGTTTCTTGTCTTTGTCTGTCTGTTAGACGTCTTATTGGACCTGATGTAACACATGAAGTTTAATCCACACAAAAATATCAGAGTAAATATTTTGGACAAAGTCAGGCTAGTTGTTTTTATCTGCTTCCAGTTTTTGTATGAAGCTAAGCTAACCAGCTGCTGGTACTAGCCTCATAATAACTTAGCTCCCACGGCAGCGGTAACAATCTTCTCTAACTCTGCAAGTAGACAAAGAAGCTGGTTATGCTTCATTTCAGACAGCTGTCATGATGTCGTGTTCAACACGACACGTAGAGTCAAGATCAGTTTCATCTCTGTGAGGCCAACACAGCTGATGTCTTTAGCCTAGCTTAGCATAAAGACTGGAAGCTGGGGGAAACTGCTAGCCTACATCTTTTGGCTAACATGAAGATATAAGTTGCTGCAGCTGATCCAAACAGTCTGAACCAGTAAAACACAACCAGTAATCAGCCTGAAACTAAAGTTTCCTGTAAACTCAACAAGAACTTCAAAGTGATGAAACAAACAAACTTTAACACAACTGAACAATTTTCATGTCCAACAGACGAGTTCATTTCATGAAACTGACGACTTTTCTGATAATTAGCCTGCTGTCAAAACTTCAAAGTAATGACCAGACGTAAGTGATGTCATGATGTCATGATGTCATCATGACATCATGACATGTAACGCAAACTGCAAAATAAAGAGCCTTTAGACAGACAGACACACAGACACACAGACAGACAGACACACAGACAGACACACAGACAGACAGACACACAGACACACACACAGACAGACAGACACAGACAGACAGACAGACAGACACACACACAGACAGACAGACACAGACACACAGACAGACAGACAGGAGGGTCACATTTAAAACTTTATCCTCGTCTGATAAATCTCAACGACACGAACAGAAACACCTGAACAGAAACACCTGAACAGAAACGTGTTGATCAAACTGACGTTTCATCTGTGTGACCTGTGTGATGTCATCATCACCTGCTGCCTGCCAATCACATCAAACTGGACAGAGTTTAAACCAATGAGACGCTTCCTGCTTCAAGCTTCTGTCCTGATTCTGCTGAAATGAATAAAGCGTGTGTTGAAGTGTCTTTGGTCTGAGCTCATTATGAAGCTGATGTTAAAGCAGCTCTGTGTCTGTGTGTGTTTGGACATCAGACCCACATGGACCTGATGACGTTTACCTCAAACATGAACTTCACAAAGCGATCAATGGATGGATTGATGGAGGAAAGAATGATTAGTGTCAGTCCCGAACACAATAGTTCAGGTGAGTCCAGGTGAGTTGCTCTGCTGCTGCAGTGACGTCATCACTCCAGTAGAGGGCGCTCCAACTCCACAAATGACTCCAACACAGCTCTCTGCAGCAGGATGTTTTCTGTGGCTAACTGAAGTTAGCATGGCCCTGCTGCCCTCTGTGGGGTTATTGAGTTTTGGATTATTACAGAAAATAATCTGTGACAAACACAGATTATGATACTTACAGGTTTTATAAATTAAAACAAGTCAACCTCATGAGAAACAGCCTCTGACGACTCTCATCAAACACTGATATCAGCTCTAATCCTGAAACAGCAGTTAATCAGAAATCATCAGTGTGTTGGTCTCATTAAGAGTGAACACCTGACACAGTGTGAGCCACACAACACTGTCAGAGCTGAAGGCTAAAGAGCACTACAGCAGGAATCAAACCACCAACCTCATGAGGAACAAACCAGCTGCTTTGGCACTGAGCCACAGCCAACACATGGACTCCCCCATGAGTCTGTCAGTGTGTAGAGACTCTGCTGCAGTACAGCTGAAGCACCACCAGAGGGCGCTTTAGTAGAAGCTGGACATCAGCTGTCATTAATGAGAGGAGTCACAGCTGTGAGCCTGTGAAGGTTCTGATCCAACAACACTACAGCCCAGTGTGGGCGTCAAACTCACAACCTGTTGATGGTCAGTGTGTCAGGATGTGTTCATGCACCTGATGTCCAACAACACAACACACACATGCTGACACTGGACCGACACACTGGACAGACAAACAGGACCGACACACTGGACCGACACACAGGACCAATGACTGACTTCTTGTGCAGATAAAAGTTTGACTGCAGAAACATCTCTGAGACACTGTGGCTGTGTCCCAATTCAGGGGCTGCATCCTTCGATGGACGCGGCCTTTGCGTCCACCGTTGTTAAATGGGACGGTCTCGCCTTCAGAGCATTTCCTGGTTGCGTCACCAGAGGTTCCCGCCCCTTACCCTTATGCCACGATTTCTGCCGCCCAGGCCTGCTAAAGTGACGATCTACACCACTTGATGTCGCCATTTTCTTTCTTCTTTTTCAGGCGAGCAAAGGATCTTGGGATATGGGAGGCTGTGATTGGCCTTCAAATGCTCCCTTCGAAGGCTGCAGCCCCTGAAATTGAGACACAGCAGCTGTGTCCAAATTCAGGGGCTGCAGCCTTCAAGGACGCGGCCTTTGTGGCCCACGGAGGCCGGGTCCTTCGGAGAGACCTTGAAGGCCTCGTCCACCGCTGTTAAATGGGACGGTCCAGCCTTCGGAGTGTTTCCTGGTTGCGTCACCAGGTGTTCATGCATTAAAGTCTGTTTTGGTTCAAATCTATCAAACGTGTACGTTTATTTATGTGTGTACAATGTGTCAAATCCAAATTGAATTATCAACATTACAAAATAAACATTAACCCATTGGTGAATAACAGCTATGTTTACCACAGCATCACCAGCGTCACGCATTTTAACTGAAAGTTAAACTTTGGAGGTTTTATAGTCTCTTGTAGTTTAACATATCTGGCGTTGGATGTTCAAATGAGTAAAAAACGAGTATAAACCCATTACTTAAATTTAAATGTCATGTCTGCGTCACTTGATGTCGCCATTTTCTCTTTCTTTCCCTCTTCTGTTTCGGGACTGAGCGGCGCGCAAA
This sequence comes from Pagrus major, assembly GCF_040436345.1. NCBI lineage: Eukaryota > Metazoa > Chordata > Actinopteri > Spariformes > Sparidae > Pagrus > Pagrus major. The sequence continues at coordinate 28,469,008 of NC_133237.1, forward strand.
GGATCTTGGGATATGGGAGGCCGCGAAGGACGGTAGCGATGCGTCCTCCAAAAAGAGGGAAGGGCAGACTGCGTTTGTGGGCTGCATTTGAAGGAGCCTTTGAATTGGGACGGCCTTCGCACAGCGTTGTGACGTAATTGGCCTTCAAATGCGCCCTTCGAGGGCTGCAGCACCTGAATTTGGACACAGCCAGCCTGTGAGTCCACAGGAAGTGTGTGTGTGGAGGTCAGAGGTCACAGTGTAACGGTCAGGGTCCACACTGATGCTGAATGTTGTGTGTATTCCTCAGCAGGAGAACCGAGCTGTACAGAACCCCTTCAGCTCCACTTTGGACTCTTTAGACTTGTCTTCACGTTTCTCCTTCAGTCTCGTCCTCTTTCTCTCTCTGCTCGTTGGCTCTTGTCAGCCTGAAGACGGTCCAGAGGTTTAAGACGCTGTCCGGAGACGTGGAGACATGGGATCGATCCTCGGCTGGGACGCCTGCAGGTAGGAGACAACTGTGTGTGTGTGTGTGTGTGTGTGAGTGAAACAAAAAACAAATAAACTTTAAAATCGCGTCCATCAAACTCCGTCCGTTGCGTTCGTCGCTCGCTCGTGGAATTTGCGCCGTAGACTGACTGAGAGATCCTGGAGGACGCAGGTGAGTCTGGTTGAGCTAGCTAGCTTGATGAAAGCTAGCTAGCAAGACTGGTTTCATTATTTAGTAAACAAACTTTATTGACTTGAAAATGATCTTTAAAACTGACAAACATCTGTGTGATTCAAACAGGATCAATACATCACCTGTCTCTCTTCACAGAGCTTCGATCAATAAGGTCCATGAGGAGGACAGGAAGGGGCGGGGCTTCAGCTATGTGGTAACCTGGGGGCGGGGCTTCATCTCTGTAGTAACCTGAGGGGCGGGGCTTCAGCTATGTGTAACCTGAGGGGCGGGGCTTCAGCTCTGTGAACACACACATACTGACCACACACACATATACTGACCACACACACACACATACTGACCACACACACATATACTGACCACACACACATACATACTGACCACACACACACACACACATACTGACCACACACACATACTGACCACACACACATACTGACCACACACACATACTGACCACACACACACATACTGACCACACACACACACATACTGACCACACACACATACATACTGACCACACACACATATACTGACCACACACACACATACTGACCACACACACATACATACTGACCACACACACATACATACTGACCACACACACACATACTGACCACACACACATATACTGACCACACACACATACATACTGACCACACACACACACATACTGACCACACATACATACATACTGACCACACACACACATACTGACCACACACACACATACTGACCACACACACATACATACTGACCACACACACACACACATACTGACCACACATACATACTGACCACACACATACATACTGACCACACACACATACATACTGACCACACACACATACATACTGACCACACACACACACATACTGACCACACATACATACTGACCACACACACATACATACTGACCACACACACACATACTGACCACACACACATATACTGACCACACACACATACATACTGACCACACACACACACATACTGACCACACACACACATACTGACCACACACACATATACTGACCACACACACATACATACTGACCACACACACACACATACTGACCACACATACATACATACTGACCACACACACACATACTGACCACATACATACATACTGACCACACACACATATACTGACCACACACACACATACTGACCACACACACATACATACTGACCACACACACACACATACTGACCACACACACATACATACTGACCACACACACATATACTGACCACACACACACATACTGACCACACACACATACATACTGACCACACACACATACATACTGACCACACACACACATACTGACCACACACACATATACTGACCACACACACATACATACTGACCACACACACACACATACTGACCACACATACATACATACTGACCACACACACACATACTGACCACACACACACATACTGACCACACACACATACATACTGACCACACACACACACACATACTGACCACACATACATACTGACCACACACATACATACTGACCACACACACATACATACTGACCACACACACATACATACTGACCACACACACACACATACTGACCACACATACATACTGACCACACACACATACATACTGACCACACACACACATACTGACCACACACACATATACTGACCACACACACATACATACTGACCACACACACACACATACTGACCACACACACACATACTGACCACACACACATATACTGACCACACACACATACATACTGACCACACACACACACATACTGACCACACATACATACATACTGACCACACACACACATACTGACCACATACATACATACTGACCACACACACACACACATACTGACCACACATACATACTGACCACACACATACATACTGACCACACACACATACATACTGACCACACACACATACATACTGACCACACACACACACATACTGACCACACATACATACTGACCACACACACATACATACTGACCACACACACATACATACTGACCACACACGCATACATACTGACCACACACACACACATACTGACCACACATACATACTGACCACACACACACATACTGACCACACACACACACATACTGACCACACACACATATACTGACCACACACACATATACTGACCACACACACATACATACTGACCACACACACACACATACTGACCACACATACATACTGACCACACACATACATACTGACCACACACACACATACTGACCACACACACACACATACTGACCACACATACATACTGACCACACACATACATACTGACCACACACACACACATACTGACCACACATACATACTGACCACACACACATACATACTGACCACACACACACACATACTGACCACACACACATACTGACCACACACACACATACTGACCACACATACATACTGACCACACACACACACATACTGACCACACACACACACACATACTGACCACACACACATACTGACCACACACACACACATACTGACCACACACACACACACACTGACCACACACACACACATACTGACCACACACATATACTGACCACACACACACACATACTGACCACACACACATATACTGACCACACACACACACACACATACTGACCACACACACATACTGACCACACACACACACTAAACAAACACAATGAATGACTATAAAATGCACACAGAAATAAACTAGATGCATTCATTGATAATCGTGTGGAAGCAGGATGTAAATGAATGGAGCTGCACAGGATGAGAGCTCAGGAGACGAGCTGAGACACTGAGCATGAACGTCACATCAGTTTCCTTCTCGTGACCCAGAGGTGAGCGACAGTTTGGCAGAAGGTCATCAGATCTCAGTGCAGGACGGTGGTCATCAGGGTGGATCACACCACAGACAACAGAAACATCTTGCAGGACAAGTTACTGTCATAACATTCATCTGTGACTTCCTGTAAACCACCTGGGTTATTTCCACTGAGCAGGGGAGTCACACAGCCCACCTGGACACACCTTCTGATGCCAGCCAATACAAATCCAAAGGTATTAAAGTTATAAAGCTATAAAGTTATAAAGTTATAAAGTTATGAAGTTATGAAGTTATAAAGTTATGAAGTTATGAAGTTATAAAGTTATAAAGTTATAAAGTTATAAAGTGAGGCGTACAGGAGTTCTTCAGACACCTGGTTGTTGGCAGGTGTGTTGAAGTTTGTATCACTGAAGCTGAAACTGAAATATTTTGTGGAACAAGTCGTTGTTCATCACTGATGAAGAACTTTAAAGTCACGACTCTCAGAAGCTTTTAAATATCATTTTAATGGTTCACAGAAACGCTGCAGCTGAATGTGTCGATCAATAATCTTTAAGTAAGGCACACTGTGATTTCAGATACATTCAGGTCAGACAGGTAACAAACACACTGACATATATGAGTCTCCCCGTGTGACGGCGTCAGACTCACAGCTCAGTGTTGCTCAGTGAACAGTCATAACTCATAATCACTGACTAGAGTCAAACAGCTGTGAGTTAATATAACTGAAGCTAAAACACTCAAACACGTTCAAAGCTGCTCACAGCGACATCGTCCTGCGTGAAACGTACGAGACGATGTAGGAGAGAAAAAGACCAAATCAAGCTGCGTTCACACGTTGAATATGAAACACAGCAAACTGAGTATAAACTGCTCGTCTGAAGACGATCTGACGAGTTAAAGCTGCAGAACGTCACGAGAGAACCACGAGAACCTTCAAGAACCTGATGGTTAGCTTTACCCTCCCTCACCATGTGAACGCACTGAACAATGTGAAACAGCAGTTCACACGTGATGTGTTCAAAGACACGTGTTTTTTCATAATGGCTGAAATATAATATTAATAATATTTCTATAAAAGTCATTAAAATGTTTGAATCTCAGTTCAGAATATAAAACAAAGAAAAACAACAAACGAACGAGAACAAATCTAAAATCTTCAGACTGAATCAACAGATTTTTGTGTCTGTGCTCGTTTATAATATAATATAATATATATAGATAATAAAATGTTGCGTGTGTTCAGGACTCCTCCTCTTCATCAGGTTTCATCATCACATCAGCAGCTCTTCTCTTACTGGAGGGTCAAAGACAACACAAGTTTATTAATGTAGAAATATAGAATCAGAAACAAACACAGTCGAGTCTCTGAGACGACACACAAACACAAACACAGTTTGAAACACATTTGAGAAATCTGAATCATAAAATCATCTTCCACACTGAATCACAGCGAGATGACTGAAGTCAGCAGGTGGAGTTCAGGTCACATGAGCTCACCATGCAGCTGTGCTCAGGGGCGAAGGTCACACCTCTCCCTGCTCTGTCCTGAGACCCACTGCTGCTGCCGCTCACCGAGCTCTTCCTCATGATACCTGCAGCACAAACACAGTCACAGGTGACTTCAGCACTGTTATTATCAACTGCATCATTCTGTTCATCCTGCAGGCTGCGGTGCCTCCTCCCACCTGCAGGGGACAGCACGTCCAGTCGCTGCAGGCTGTTTTTGCGAGATGGAGGGTAGTTTCCGGTCTTGGAGAGGCGGCGTTGGCGATGGTTCAACATGGCAGCTGGAGAGACGATACCAGGGGGCAGGACTTTACCCATCCTCAGGTACAAGTCCTCAATCTCTTGCTTCTGACTGGCCTGCAGGTCGTGCACCTCCGCCAGGTGTCTGTGGTGAGAAGGAGAGGGTGAGAAAGGATTCATGTGACGTCTCGTCTCCTCAGATCAGGTTGATATCTGTGATCGCAGCAGACGAGCTGTGTGGAGACATCTGATGTTTAAATCATCTCCAGCTGCTTCAGCTGTTCAGCAGAACGCTGCAACTCTGTTTTACTGTGAAGCTCCAGAAATGTTCTGTGGACTACGAGACTTCACCTGACTTTATATCATCAGGAGGAGATGATGGCTGAGCCTGACTTTATATCATCAGGAGGAGATGATGGCTGAGCCTGACTTTATATCATCAGGAGGAGATGATGGCTGAGCCTGACTTTATATCATCAGGAGGAGATGATGACTGAGCCTGACTTTATATCATCAGGAGGAGATGATGGCTGAGCCTGACTTTATATCATCAGGAGGAGATGATGACTGAGCCTGACTTTATATCATCAGGAGGAGATGATGACTGAGCCTGACTTTATATCATCAGGAGGAGATGATGGCTGAGCCTGACTTTATATCATCAGGAGATGATGGCTGAGCCTGACTTTATATCATCAGGAGGAGATGATGACTGAGCCTGACTTTATATCATCAGGAGGAGATGATGGGTGAGGTTATGTTATTTCTGGGTGAACTGCTCCTTTAATATTCTAACTCTTATATAAAACCATTGATATTTGTTTAATTGATCATGAATTCACCTTGAACGAACGTGTTTCAGTGAGTGTAGCTTTAAACACTTAGTTCAAAGCAAATGACATGAAAGTTATTATGAGTTATTGAATCAGTTTGATATGAACATAATTCAGCTACACATCAGACATGAAGGTTGCTCAGCTGTCTTCATGAAGAACAATCGACTAATTCATCGTTAATATATTCAAATTAACAGAGTGAATATTGTTGTTTGTGAGTTAAATGTTTAATCTGCAGTAAAAATGTAGATAAGAAATGCTGTTGAGTTGAGTTGAGCTGTGACGAGTCGTAGACTCTCGTTATAAGTTGTTCATGTGCAGTTTGATCCTCTTTAACACACAAGAGGAGCACAACTGCAGTTGGCTGAGTTACACAGCAGGTGGCAGCAGAGAGCGAGCAGCTGGTCATGGTAACCTGGAGCAGCTGGACGTCACCACAGAGGAAGACAGCAGCAGTCCTTCTGTCTCAGGGTCTGACTGTGCAGACGCTCTGCTGAGGGAAACATAATGTTTTGACCTAAATACTTGATTGTGTCACGACTGGATATCATCCTGACTTCCTGTGAAAAATCTCCAGTGGTGTCACACTGACAGATGCTAACAGGTCCCTGGCACCGTCCTTCTCACCTGTAACTGGATTTGGAGCCGAGGCTACACCTGGTAAGATGTATAAACTTGAAGGACCGCCTCCAAAATCTGCCTCTGGTTCAGACTAACTTCTAATGTGACCGTCTGGTCGTCTGATGCTGATCAGTCAGTTAAAGTTCACTGTGTGACGCGTTCATTCAACAAAATCAGTATTTTAAATTAAACTGTTTTCAATCATCAATCGACCAATCACCTTTCACGCAGCTGCTCTAGCTCCACCCACATCTCCTCGTTCTCGCTCTCTGATTCGTCAGAGCTGATGAAGGGTGCAGAGCGGCTCCATGATTGGCCGGGGCTGCCGGTCGTCCCCTCCCACAGGCTGACGCTCAGCCTCCGGCTGCTCCTCCTCTTCTTCTCCTCCTCTTCCTCCTCTTCCCTCCTCCTCGTCTCCCCTTCCTCCTGTCCTCCAGGGTTGTCACGGTAACCCAGAAGATGTCCAGGTGGGGAGACGGTCACTGAGCTGATGCTGCTCTCTGATTCGCTCTGGTCCTCTGTGCTGCTCTCTGAGCTCTCTGATTGGTCCTGTCTGGATGGAGGCGGGGAGTGGGCGGTGGGTGTGGCCTGACACAGGGGGCGTGGCTCCTGATTAGGGACAGGAGGTGTGTCTTTATAGGGCGTCACCTTGAAACGGCCGACGGTGAAGATGGAAGTTTTCTTCACTGAAAGAGGAACAGAAGAACATCCTTTTTATTAGCTTAGCATTAGCTTACACAGGAACCACCCAACTAACATTAGCCTGAAAACTAGTCGTTAGCTAACACATTTAGCCTAGAGGAAATGAACACTGTAGCCTTTAGCACTGAATGTGCGTTACGCCCTCCGCCATGGAGATATCGATCTGTTCACCAGAAGTTAGCAACAGTTAGCGCTCACTTTAGCAACAGTGAGACAGTGAAGTTCAGTGTTTTGTTTCTGAAGGTTGCAGGAGGCTCGTACAGTAAAGATATCTGGACAGACTGAAGTAAACCAGGGTGGACTAGGACTGACAGACAGGTGTGTCTTACCTTCCTGTATGGGGGACAGTCTGGGTGACGGGGAGATGGGGGAGGACACCTGGACAAGAGGAAGAACATCATCATCAGAGTGACAGATTAGACCATGCTGCTCTGTGTTACTGCTGTTTGGATCTTTTCCTGATGTCGTCACGATGAAATTAAGAAAATCAACTTTAGTTGAAGAATAGAACAAAACAAAAACTTTAAATAATTAAATGAAAAGAATAAAAACTGTAAAGAAATAAAAGGTTTCCTGTGTTTGTGTCTCACTCTGTTGTGAGGAGTGGAAACAGGAGGCGGTGAGGAGGTGGACTGGTCAGAGAGCGCTCCTCTATGACTGGGAGCACTGGACAGACTGGGAGCACTGGTCAGACTGGGAGCACTGGTCAGAATAGGAGCACTGGACAGACTGGGAGCACTGGTCAGACTGGGAGCACTGGTCGGACTGGGAGCACTGGTCAGACTGGGAGCACTGGACAGACTGGGAGCACTGGTCGGACTGGGAGCACTGGTCGGACTGGGAGCACTGGTCGGACTGGGAGCACTGGTCGGACTGGGAGCACTGGTCAGACTGGGAGCACTGGTCAGACTGGGAGCACTGGACAGACTGGGAGCAGAGATGGTCTCTGAACCTGTGAACCACATCAGTGATCAGTGAGTCGGTTCAGTGTGGTGCGATGTCACTGTGATGTCAGCAGGGACTCACCATGAGGGGGCGGTGCTGAGTCGACCTTCAGCTGAGCGGAGCTGTGAGGCTGAAATGAAGGAATGAAGAAATTAGTCATTTATTAATTAATTAACTTTTCCAGTCAAACGTTAACTAACACATTAACCCAGCTAACATTAGCCTGGAAACTAGTCGTTAGCTAACACATTAACCCAGCTAACATTAGCTTGGAAACTAGTCGTTAGCTAACACATTAACCCAGCTAACATTAGCTTGGAAACTAGTCATTAGCTAACACATTAAACCAACTAAAACATTAGCCTGGAAACTAGTCGTTAGCTAACACATTAACCCAGCTAACATTAGCCTGGAAACTAGTCGTTAGCTAACACATTAACCCAGCTAACATTAGCCTGGAAACTAGTCGTTAGCTAACACATTAACCCAGCTTACATTAGCCTGGAAACTCGTCGTTAGCTAACACATTAACCCAGCTTACATTAGCCTGGAAACTCGTCGTTAGCTAACACATTAACCCAGCTAACATTAGCCTGGAAACCAGATGTTGGCTAACACATGAACACTGTGTTAACAGAAGCTCACCTGTCCCTGAGGTGTGACTGGAGTCCGGCTGGGCGGCGCCCGCTGCTGAATGTTGGGGGCGGAGCCTGTCTGAGGGGTGGGGGGGCGGTAGGAGGAGAAGGGAGGGGAGAAGGAGGCGTGGCTTGGAGGATGGAGCTTTGAGCTCAGGGCGGGAGACATGGGGGGAGAGAGGGAAGCCTGGGGGGAGGGGAACGGGGGAGACAAGGCCTGGGGGGGAAAGCCCTGGTTGGGGGTTCCTGTTGGGGGCATGAGGGAGTGGGCCACACTCATGGCCAGAGAGAGAACGTTGGCCAGAGAGAAGAGAGGCTGGTCAGGGGGAGGCCAGTGAGGAGGGGGAGGAGCTGAGGCAGGGGAGGTGGGGGTGAGGAGGGAGGGGTTGCTGTGGATTCGGGGGAGGCCAGTGGAGGCGGTCTGGATGGGGTAGGGGGCAGTGTAGGGGGAGTAGGGGGGAGACGGGAGGTGATACTGATCAGGAGGGGCAGAGTCTGGGTGGGGGTAATGGAGCGGGTATGAGGGAGGCTGATGGGAGGAAGCTGGAGAGAGACAAGGAGGAGACAAGGAGGAGAGGAGGAGGAGAGGAGGAGGAGACAAGGAGGAGACGAGGAGGAGACAAGGAGGAGAGGAGGAGGAGACGAGGAGGAGAAGAGGAGGAGACAAGGAGGAGAGGAGGAGGAGAGGAGGAGGAGACAAGGAGGAGAGGAGGAGGAGACGAGGAGGAGAAGAGGAGAGGTGAGATCATCGACAGTGAGAATCTTGAGTTGGGACATAAATTCAGTAACTTGGCTGTAAAAATGATCAAATCAAACATTTCTAAATATGCAGACGATTCCTTCTTTTATACCAAAGAGGGTTATGGTTAGTTTTTAAACACTCACTCAAGATTTTCACTTTTTTTTTCCATCCCTTTGAGTCCAGAACAGAGAAAGGGTCCCACACATCATTAGCATAGCTTAGCACAAAGACTGTAAGCAGGGGGAAACTGCTAGCTGAGCTTCATCAAAAGAAATAAAAATGACTATCCAACAATCCCAAAGTAGTGATGGAGGATTGTTATGGTACTTTTTGTTTTTTTAGGTGATCAAATTTAGCTTTTTATCATTATTGTTCCCAAACATGTAACTAATGTAACTAAGTAAATTTACTAAGTGAAACTCTCGCCAAAATGCAACCTAGCCTTTTTTGTGAATGTACCCGAGTCAAACCTTCGTGTAAAAGTATAATTACGACGAAAAAGCCACTTTTAAGATTTACTGTAGTTTCATTTTCGGGTCAAAATCATTTTCAATTGCGTGCTAGGGGCAGCTGTACGGTAGCATCAAAATCGCTATTTTTAACACTAAGAAGACTCGACACAACATGAAACTTTGCTCGTAGCGTCACCAGGGTCTCTACACATGAACACGAGCATTGAGAACATTGTTTGTGTACACAGAGTTTACTAAAAAGAAGGTTTTTAAACAACTCACGTTAGCAGCAGCAGCAGCCGTCCTGCCAGTCGAGATGCGTTGATCCCCGAGTGCGGCGTAACATGGAGGAGAAAGCTCCATGTTACGCTGGAGATCGGGATCAACGCTTCTCGACTGGCAGGACGGTGGCGAGTGGAACAAGCTAAAGCTAGCGTGAGTTGTTCAAAAACCTTCTTTTTAGTAAACTCTGTGTACACAAACAATGTTCTCAATGCTCGTGTTCATGTGTAGAGATCCTGGTGATACTATGAGCAAAGTTTCATGTTGTGTCGAGTCTTCTTAGTGTTAAAAATAGCGATTTGATGCTACCGTACAGCTGCCCCTAGCACGCAATTGAAAATGATTTTGACCCGAAAACTAAAATACGGTACATCTTAAAAGTGGCTTTTTTGTCGTAATTATGCTTTTACACGAAGGTTTGACTCGGGTACATTCACAAAAAAAGCCTAGGTTGCATTTTGGCGAGAGTTACACTTTAAGCACTGTCTTTACTAGATTATTTCCATAATCTGCTACTTTATACTTCCGTTCTTCTACATTTTGGAGGTAAATATGGTACTTTTACTCCACTACATTTATTTAATATTTTCAGTTACTAGTTACTTTACAGATTACATGCTGCATCATTTTGAATTACCTTATTTTATTGGAAATCGGATAAAAAAACAGTGATTCTGATAATCAACAAGTGTGAATACCAGACACTCGACCCATAGTAAGTGTACGTTGTGTATGTTAATAAATGAGTAATTTTACTTTTACTTGTAATTTTGTTGTATCATGACAGCAGCAAAATATAGAAATGAATTGATACTCTTCCTGTTATACCTTTCTTTTTATCTTCGTGCTAAGCTAGGCTAAACACACCCTGGATCTCCACAGAGATGAAACAGATGTTCAGCTGAAACATCTGGACGTAACCTGATTGTTTCCTTAAATATTAAGTGAAACATTAAGTGTTGATAAAATTCAAAGTTGAATAGTTGAGTTGAATATTATCAGCAGCAGCCGGACGACTCCACAATTTACTGACGAGAGACTTTTCCAATAATCTCTGAGGAACTGACTGAACATTTTGAAAATGACCATAAAGTTAAACAGAAGACCAGGTTGATACGGCGTTCACGTACCTGAGGAGGTGTGAAACGACTGTGACCTCAGGGATCTGACGGAGGGCGTGGCCTCAGGGTCGATGTAGAAGTCTCCACCCTTCATGGGGGAGGAGTCAGCGTCTGCAATGTCTGATTAGACACATCAATTAATCAATGAGGCCATCTGAGGCATTTAAAGATTAAGACGCTGATAACATGACAACAGTTTTGCTAAAGGGAAAAGTTTTCATTTGTCTTTTAAAGAAGTTCTGCGTTCATACGACAAACAATCCTCCATCACACGGATCCTCAGACACGGTTGAAAACTTTGTATTCAGACACCACAGAATAAGATCAAACTCCTCCAGCCTTAATAAACTGAGGAGAGTCAGCAGCACCAACAGCTGAACAGTCAGCCATTGTTCTTGTCCTGCTATGTGCTCGTGGCCGAAACATGACACACATATACAAAGTGAAGCTGTGCTGTCACATTTCACAAGAAAACATCGAGACAGTTTACACGACAACGGTGTTTTTAAAGATTTTAAAGTTTGTGTTTTCAGGCCCCTAAAACGCAACAAAAGTTCACCATTTTATACAAAAACCGTTTCGTTATTAAATGCATTTAAAAACTGATACAACAATCACATAATAATAACAATACATTAAAGTTATGTAGCACTTTTCTAAATACTCAAAGACGCTTTGCAAAGGAAACAACAAAAAACATAAAACCAAGATAACCAAAGCTCACTGCTCATTTCAGGAGATATAAATATGTGTGCTGAGGTTACTGACAGGAAAGAGTTTCATATCATTACTACTGTTACTTTTACACCTTCTTAACCTTTTTATAAACTATTGTTTATAAAATGTTCCTCCTTCTTTTCTCACCAGGAAGTGAAGACGAGGACAGAGTCCTGGAGAGGCCTTGAGCCGGCAGGTTCACCTGAAGAAAGAAAATAAAATGAATAAAAATAGAAAGAATCTTCAGTCTGTTTGACTGTAGAGATGAAATGATGTTTAAAACTGCATTAATCATTTAAATAATTTATTTTTAATCTAAAAGTCTACTTATTCTCTGGTGTCAGTTTTCTCAATATGTATAATAATACATATAATAATATGTAATAATAACAAAACGGGACATTTGAAGACAAACTGGAAGAAACATTTTTGACTTTTCTGATGTTTCAGGACGAAACAAGTATCATAAAACTAGTCCTCACAAACACACCGTGACTTCGGGCAGCGTGGAGGCGGTCAGGCGAGATAACCTGTCCGTGTTGGCTGGCTGCTGTTGTTGCATCATAGACTCGGCCCTCTCGATGATGTCATACATGCGGAGGATGAATCCTTCTCGCTCTGATGGCAGGATGAAGTCTCTGTGGATCTGAACACACGCACAGTTCAGACATGTACGTTTATATAAAGTTAATTCTTTCGAGCTGAACTGCGTCCAGTCGTCAGCGTATCAGCGTGGATCTCATCTACAACAGCTTTGCAGGAACAAATAATACATTGAAGGGAACGAATCCTGTCGTCATGTTGGTGAAAACAACTGCAATCACTCCTGAACTGAACCAGTCCGCTCTCTGATTGGCTGCAGGAGCTCACCATCACCGAGGCGATGTCCTCTGGATTGTCTCCGTCCAGGTCAAACTTAAAGGTCACCATCTTACTGTTGTGAGTCTGCAGCTGACACTCCACCACCCGGTCCACCAGGTCTGACACCTGAACGCACCACACACACACACACAGAGTCACATACATCATGTTATACATCATATATGAACATAACAATGACAGAGACTCAGGTGTTCACCCCTGTGATCTTCAGACGAGCCCTCGCTCGCCTCCTGAACTGCTTCGTTGCTGTCCGCTTAGTTACTTCCTTGTTGCCCTTGTCTGATTGGCCGTCAGTGCCATCACTCAAACCTGAGGTCACATCAGAGGCGTAGCTGCAAACACAGAAACAGACAGTTGACATTTTTATAAAGTGAGGACATGTAAAGACAGTGAGGACAATTTTGGAAAGTTAGGATATTTTGGAAAGTTAGGACATTTTGGTCATATTGATGAATGTCCTCAAAAGTATAGAACAAAACATGTATTTGTGTGTGTTACCTGTCGACAGGTGAGGAGAAGCCACAGACTAATCCAGGAGACGGTCGCTCGGCATTGTGGGACACAGCGATGCTCTGGAGAGGACACAAACAGATCAGTTCTACTGATCAAACAGGAACAACAACTCTCGGAAGGTGAGTGAAGTCTCACAGACCTGATTGGTCCACAGCCGCCCCTGTCTCTACTATAGTCCTGCCCCTGTCTCTACTATAGTCCTGCCCCTGTCTCTACTATAGTCCTGCCCCTGTCTCTACTATAGTCCTGCCCCTGTCTCTACTAAAGTCCTGTCTCTGACTCTACTATAGTCCTGTCTCTGTCTCTACTATATCTACTATAGTCCTGCCCCTGTCTCTAGAAAAGTCTCGCCCCTGTCTCTACTATAGTCCTGCCCCTGTCTCTACAAAAGTCTCGCCCCTGTCTCTACTATAGTCCTGCCCATCTCTACTATAGTCCTGCCCCTGTCTCTAGAAAAGTCTCGCCCCTGTCTCTACTATAGTCCTGCCCCTGTCTCTACTATAGTCCTGCCCCTGTCTCTACCATAGTCCTGCCCCTGTCTCTACAAAAGTCTCGCCCCTGTCTCTACCATAGTCTTGCCCTCGTCTCTACTATAGACCTGCCCCTGTCTCTACTATAGTCCTGCCTCCTGCCCCTGTCTCTACTATAGTCCTGTCTCTGTCTCTACTATAGTCCTGCCCCTGACTCTACTATAGTCCTGCCCCTGACTCTACTATAGTCCTGCCCCTGTCTCTACTATAGTCCTGCCCCTGTCTCTACTATAGTCCTGTCTCTGTCTCTACTATAGTCCTGCCCCTGACTCTACTATAGTCCTGCCCCTGTCTCTACTATAGTCCTGTCTCTGTCTCTACTATAGTCCTGTCTCTGACTCTACTATAGTCCTGCCCCTGACTCTACTATAGTCCTGCCCCTGTCTCTACTATAGTCCTGTCTCTGTCTCTACTATAGTCCTGCCCCTGTCTCTACTATAGTCCTGTCTCTGTCTCTACTATAGTCCTGCCCCTGACTCTACTATAGTCCTGCCCCTGTCTCTACTATAGTCCTGTCTCTGTCTCTACTATAGTCCTGTCTCTGACTCTACTATAGTCCTGCCCCTGTCTCTACTATAGTCCTGCCTCCTGCCCCTGTCTCTACCATAGTCTTGCCCTCGTCTCTACTATAGACCTGCCCCTGTCTCTACTATAGTCCTGCCCCTGTCTCTATTATAGTCCTGCCTCCTGCCCCTGTCTCTACTATAGTCCTGCCTCCTGCCCCTGTCTCTACTATAGTCCTGTCTCTGTCTCTACTATAGTCCTGTCTCCTGCCCCTGTCTCTACTATAGTCCTGCCTCCTGCCCCTGTCTCTACTATAGTCCTGTCTCTGTCTCTACTATAGTCCTGCCTCCTGCCCCTGTCTCTACTATAGTCCTGCCCCTGTCTCTACTATAGTCCTGCCTCCTGCCCCTGTCTCTACTATAGACCTGCCCCGTCTCTACTATAGTCCTGCCCCTGTCTCTACTATAGTCCTGCCTCCTGCCCCTGTCTCTACTATAGTCCTGCCTCCTGCCCCTGTCTCTACTATAGTCCTGTCTCTGTCTCTACTATAGTCCTGCCCCTGTCTCTACTATAGTCCTGCCTCCTGCCCCTGTCTCTACTATAGTCCTGTCTCTGTCTCTACTATAGTCCTGTCTCTGTCTCTACTATAGTCCTGCCCCTGTCTCTACTATAGTCCTGCCCCTGTCTCTACTATAGTCCTGCCTCCTGCCCCTGTCTCTACTATAGTCCTGTCTCTGTCTCTACTATAGTCCTGCCCCTGTCTCTACTATAGTCCTGTCTCTGTCTCTACTATAGTCCTGTCTCTGACTCTACTATAGTCCTGCCCCTGTCTCTACTATAGTCCTGCCTCCTGCCCCTGTCTCTACTATAGTCCTGTCTCTGTCTCTACTATAGTCCTGTCTCTGTCTCTACTATAGTCCTGCCCCTGACTCTACTATAGTCCTGTCTCTGACTCTACTATAGTCCTGCCCCTGTCTCTACTATAGTCCTGCCTCCTGCCCCTGTCTCTACTATAGTCCTGTCTCTGTCTCTACTATAGTCCTGTCTCTGTCTCTACTATAGTCCTGCCCCTGTCTCTACTATAGTCCTGCCTCCTGCCCCTGTCTCTACTATAGTCCTGTCTCTGTCTCTACTATAGTCCTGTCTCTGTCTCTACTATAGTCCTGCCCCTGACTCTACTATAGTCCTGCCTCCTGCCCCTGTCTCTACTATAGTCCTGCCCCTGTCTCTACTATAGTCCTGCCCCTGTCTCTACTATAGTCCTGCCCCTGTCTCTACTAAAGTCCTGTCTCTGACTCTACTATAGTCCTGTCTCTGACTCTACTATAGTCCTGTCTCTGACTCTACTATAGTCCTGCCCGTCTCTACTATAGTCCTGTCTCTGTCTCTACAAAAGTCTCGCCCCTGTCTCTACGATTGTCCTGCCCCTGTCTCTACTATAGTCCTGCCGCTGTCTCTACTATAGTCCTGTCTCTGTCTCTACTATAGTCCTGTCTCTGACTCTACTATAGTCCTGTCTCTGACTCTACTATAGTCCTGTCTCTGTCTCTACTATAGTCCTGCCCGTCTCTACTATAGTCCTGTCTCTGTCTCTACAAAAGTCTCGCCCCTGTCTCTACGATTGTCCTGCCCGTCTCTACTATAGTCCTGTCTCTGACTCTACTATAGTCCTGTCTCTGACTCTACTATAGTCCTGCCCCGTCTCTACTATAGTCCTGCCCCGTCTCTACTATTGTCCTGCCCCTGTCTCTACTATAGTCCTGTCTCTGACTCTACTATAGTCCTGCCCCTGTCTCTACTATAGTCCTGCCCCTGTCTCTACTATAGTCCTGCCCCGTCTCTACTATTGTCCTGCCCCTGTCTCTACTATAGTCCTGTCTCTGACTCTACTATAGTCCTGTCCCCTGTCTCTACTATAGTCCTGTCTCTGACTCTACTATAGTCCTGCCCCTGTCTCTACTATAGTCCTGTCTCTGTCTCTACTATAGTCCTGCCCGTCTCTACTATAGTCCTGCCCCGTCTCTACTATTGTCCTGCCCCTGTCTCTACTATAGTCCTGTCCCCTGTCTCTACGATAGTCCTGCCCCGTCTCTACTATAGTCCTGCCCCTGTCTCTACTATAGTCCTGTCTCTGTCTCTACTATAGTCCTGTCTCCTGTCTCTACTATAGTCCCGCCCCTGTCTCTACTATAGTCCTGCCCCCTGTCTCTACTATAGTCCTGTCTCCTGTCTCTACTATAGTCCCGCCCCTGTCTCTACTATAGTCCTGCCCCTGTCTCTACTATAGTCCTGTCTCTGTCTCTACTATAGTCCTGTCTCTACTATAGTCCTGCCCCTGTCTCTACTATAGTCCTGTCTCTGTCTCTACTATAGTCCTGTCTCTGACTCTACTATAGTCCCGCATCTGCCTTTACTTTAGTCCTGTCTCTGACTCTACTATAGTCCTGCCCCCTGTCTCTACTATAGTCCTGTCTCTGTCTCTACTATAGTCCTGCCCCTGTCTCTACTATAGTCCTGTCCCCTGTCTCTACTATAGTCCTGTCTCTGTCTCTACTATAGTCCTGCCCCTGTCTCTACTATAGTCCCGCATCTGCCTTTACTTTAGTCCCCGCCCCCTGTCTCTACGATAGCCACGCCCTCGGTCTCTACTATAGTCACGCCCCCTGTCTCTACTATAGCCACGCCCCTTGTCTCTACTATAGCCACGCCCCCTGTCTCTACTATAACCCCGCACCCTGCTCACCTTGGGGAAACACAGCACAGGGAGGGGCGGACCTCTGGAGGGAGTGCGGACCAGAGGGCGAGGAGCAGCAGCGGGTCGAGGGGTTTCCTGAGCCACCTGAGCAGGGCTGGGGACATAGGAGAGGGGGGCGGGGTTTGTAACAGGAGGGGGCGTGGCTTCCATCTCCAGGACACCTGAGGAGTTGTCCATCTCACAGTCCGCTGCCATGGCAACCAGAGGAGACAGAGACATAATTAATTATATATAAAATAAAATAAATTAACATAAAATAAACACTAATATATAATATGATTTAAACAATAATATAATAAATATAAATCATTAGACACATTTGATAATATCAATATAAAGTAGGATCCTGACATGTAGCCGAGGAGTGTGAGGTGGGTTTGGAGGTCTTGTCGTCGTCCTCGTCTCCGTCTCCTTCTGTCCTGCTGGAGACGCTGCTGATCCCAGAATCCACCGGGCTGCTGCTCGATGACAGCGACGATGATGTCATTGTTACTGAGGGCGGGGTTTGCTTCCAGGCGGGGGCGGGTGCTGAAACAGCAGCTGAGTCCAGCTGTGAGTACAGTGAATTTTAATCTGAATGAAAACTATTAAATTCTGATTAATAATAAAATGAAATATCTTTAATATTGTAAATGATCAGGAGATCGGTGACATAATCAATTAAATGTCGGGATCATCAGATGAGACATCAACATCAGGTCAACGCAGACAGAAAACCTGAGTCATGTTTCCTGAAGAGGTAAAGAAGACTTTATAACTGAGAAACTCAGCTCACTTAAATTTTCTTTAACAAATAGTGAAACATGCAGTGACATTATTTTAACTTCAACTTGATCCTGGAAAATATTTGAAACTTCATGAAAAAATTCATGAAAATACTATGATCAGGGTGTAATGAACTCTGCAGCCTGTAGGGGGCAGCAGTCAGGACTACATGCTGACTGGTTCTGTGTTTCTATTGGACCAAAACATTTCTAATATTCCTCCACATATTTTAGACGATTCCTGTAAATGAGACGTGCTATAATCTCCAAAATATAAAACTTTATTTAAACTGAGACGTCTCAGCAGTCAGAAAATCATCTGGTTGGAATAAAGAAGTGAATCATTTTATTTTAATCTATTTATCTTCTGGCACTTTGTAACGTGTGTTTGTAAACAGATATGTGGACATTTTAACATTTTGTGATGTCTTTGTCAACATCTGTGAACACCTGGTGTGTAAACAAACAAACAAACATATCTGACTG